>NW_027439271.1:87500-100000 GCF_964188355.1 Buteo buteo
GGGGTAGACCTGGCCGCCCCTTGCCGGCCCAAGGGGTAGACCTGGCCGCCCCTTGCCGGCCCAAGGGGTAGACCTGGCCGCCTTACCTGACCGTCCAGAGCAGTCCTGGCATCCCTACCTGATGCTCCAGACTTAGCTTGGCGTCCCATGCCGACACTCCGGGGTAGTACCATTACCCCTACCCGGCAGCCAGGGGTAGTACCCGTAACCCTCATTGGTACTCCGGGGTAGTACCAGTACCCCCACCCGGCAGCCAGGGGTAGTACCCGTAACCCCCACCTGTACTCCTTGGTAGTACCCGTATACCCCCGCCCGATACTCCGGGGCAGTACCCGCATACCCCCGCCCGGTACTCCGGGGCAGTACCCGCATACCCCCGCCCGGTACTCCGGGGAAGTACCCATATACCCCCGCCCGGTACTCCGGGGCAGTACCCGCATACCCCCGCCCGGTACTCCAGGGCAGTACCCGCATACCCCCGCCCGGTACTCCGGGGAAGTACCCATATACCTCCACCCGGTACTCCGGGGCAGTACCCGCATACCCCCGCCCGGTACTCCGGGGCAGCACCCCTATGCCCCCGCCCGGTACTCCGGGGCAGTACCCGTATGCCCCCGCCCGGTACTCCGGGGCAGTACCAGTACCCCCGCCCGGTACTCCGGGGTACTACCCGTAACACCCACCTGTACTCCTTCGTAGTACCCGTATACCCCCGCCCGGTACTCCGGGGCAGTACCCGCATACCCCTGCCCGGTACTCCGGGGCAGTACCCGTATACCCCCGCCCGGTACCCCGGGGTAGTACCCGTGTACCCCCGTCAGTACTCCGGGGCAGTACCGGTACCCCCGCCCGGTACTCCGGGGTACTACCCGTAACCCCCACCTGTACTCCTTCCTTGGTAGTACCCGTATACCCCCGCCCGGTACTCCGGGGCAGTACCCGCATACCCCCGCCCGGTACTCCGGGGCAGTACCGGTACCCCCGCCCAGTACTCCGGGGTGCTACCCGTAACCCCCACCTGTACTCCTTGGTAGTACCCGTATACCCCCGCCCGGTACTCCGGGGCAGTACCCGCATACCCCCGCCCGGTACTCCGGGGCAGTACCGGTACCCCCGCCCGGTACTCCGGGGTGCTACCCGTAACCCCCACCTGTACTCCTTCCTTGGTAGTACCCGTATACCCCCGCCCGGTACTCCGGGGCAGTACCCGCATACCCCCGCCCGGTACTCCGGGGAAGTACCCATATACCTCCACCCGGTACTCCGGGGCAGTACCCGCATACCCCCGCCCGGTACTCTGGGGCAGTACCCGTATGCCCCCGCCCGGTACTCCGGGGTACTACCCGTAACCCCCACCTGTGCTCCTTCGTAGTACCCGTATACCCCCGTCCTGTACTCCGGGGTAGTACCCGTATACCGCCGCCCGGTACCCCGGGGTAGTACCCGTGTACCCCCGTCAGTACTCCGGGGCAGTACCGGTACCCCCGCCCGGTACGCCGGGGGAAAAACTGCTGTCCCTACGGGCGCGCGAGTTTAGACCCAGCCTTCCTACCCGACCCTCCGCCTTACGCCCGGTGTCCCCAGGCGACGTTCCGGGATAGAACCCGTTCCCCCACCAGTACTCTGGGCCCGTGGCGGAACCCTTTGTGATGCGCCGGAGTTCTACCTGCTGTCCCTACGGGCACGCGGCGATGGATCCCGGCCCCCCATCCTGACCCTCCAGGGTAGGCCCGGCCACCCTACCTGACCCTCTGGGGTCAGCCCGGTGTCCCTACCCGACGCTCCGGGGTAGGCCTGGCGCCCCTACCTCATCCTCCGGGGTAGTACCCGTACCCCTACCGGTGCTCCGGGGTACACCTGCTGTCCCTACAGGCGCTCCGGGGTAGGCCCGGCCACCCTACCTGACCCTCTGGGGTCAGCCCGGTGTCCCTACCCGACGCTCCGGGGTACGCCTGGCGCCCCTACCTCATGCTCCGGGGTAGTACCGGTACCCCTACCGGTGCTCCGGGGTACACCTGCTGTCCCTACAGGCGCTCCGGGGTAGGCCCGGCCACCCTACCTGACCCTCCGGGGTCAGCCCGGTGTCCCTACCCGACGCTCCGGGGTAGGCCTGGCGCCCCTACCTCATCCTCCGGGGTAGTGCCGGTACCCCTGCCGGTGCTCCGGGGTACACCTGCGGTCCCTACAGGCGCTCCGGGGTAGGCCCGGCCACCCTACCTGACCCTCCGGGGTCAGCCCGGTATCCCTACCCGACGCTCCGGGGTAGGCCTGGCGCCCCTACCTCATCCTCCGGGGTAGTACCCGTACCCCTACCGGTGCTCCGGGATACACCTGCGGTCCCTACAGGCGCTCCGGGGTAGGCCCGGCCACCCTACCTGACCCTCTGGGGTCAGCCCGGTGTCCCTACCCGACGCTCCGGGGTACGCCTGGCGCCCCTACCTCATGCTCCGGGGTAGTGCCGGTACCCCTGCCGGTGCTCCGGGGTACACCTGCGGTCCCTACAGGCGCTCCGGGGTAGGCCCGGCCACCCTACCTGACCCTCCGGGGTCAGCCCGGTATCCCTACCCGACGCTCCGGGGTAGGCCTGGCGCCCCTACCTCATCCTCCGGGGTAGTGCCGGTACCCCTGCCGGTGCTCCGGGGTACACCTGCGGTCCCTACAGGCGCTCCGGGGTAGGCCCGGCCACCCTACCTGACCCTCCGGGGTCAGCCCGGTGTCCCTACCCGACGCTCCGGGGTAGGCCTGGCGCCCCTACCTCATCCTCCGGGGTAGTGCCGGTACCCCTGCCGGTGCTCCGGGATACCCCTGCGGTCCCTACAGGCGCTCCGGGGTAGGCCCGGCCACCCTACCTGACCCTCCGGGGTCAGCCCGGTGTCCCTACCCGACGCTCCGGGGTAGGCCTGGCGCCCCTACCTCATCCTCCGGGGTAGTGCCGGTACCCCTACCGGTGCTCCGGGATACCCCTGCGGTCCCTACAGGCGCTCCGGGGTAGGCCCGGCCACCCTACCTGACCCTCCGGGGTCAGCCCGGTGTCCCTACCCGACGCTCCGGGGTAGGCCTGGCGCCCCTACCTCATCCTCCGGGGTAGTGCCGGTACCCCTGCCGGTGCTCCGGGGTACACCTGCGGTCCCTACAGGCGCTCCGGGGTAGGCCCGGCCACCCTACCTGACCCTCCGGGGTCAGCCCGGTATCCCTACCCGACGCTCCGGGGTAGGCCTGGCGCCCCTACCTCATCCTCCGGGGTAGTGCCGGTACCCCTGCCGGTGCTCCGGGGTACACCTGCGGTCCCTACAGGCGCTCCGGGGTAGGCCCGGCCACCCTACCTGACCCTCCGGGGTCAGCCCGGTGTCCCTACCCGACGCTCCGGGGTAGGCCTGGCGCCCCTACCTCATCCTCCGGGGTAGTGCCGGTACCCCTGCCGGTGCTCCGGGGTACACCTGCGGTCCCTACAGGCGCTCCGGGGTAGGCCCGGCCACCCTACCTGACCCTCCGGGGTCAGCCCGGTATCCCTACCCGACGCTCCGGGGTAGGCCTGGCGCCCCTACCTCATCCTCCGGGGTAGTGCCGGTACCCCTGCCGGTGCTCCGGGGTACACCTGCGGTCCCTACAGGCGCTCCGGGATAGGCCCGGCCACCCTACCTGACCCTCCGGGGTCAGCCCGGTATCCCTACCCGACGCTCCGGGGTAGGCCTGGCGCCCCTACCTCATCCTCCGGGGTAGTGCCGGTACCCCTGCCGGTGCTCCGGGGTACACCTGCGGTCCCTACAGGCGCTCCGGGGTAGGCCCGGCCACCCTACCTGACCCTCCGGGGTCAGCCCGGTATCCCTACCCGACGCTCCGGGGTAGGCCTGGCGCCCCTACCTCATCCTCCGGGGTAGTGCCGGTACCCCTGCCGGTGCTCCGGGGTACACCTGCGGTCCCTACAGGCGCTCCGGGGTAGGCCCGGCCACCCTACCTGACCCTCTGGGGTCAGCCCGGTGTCCCTACCCGACGCTCCGGGGTAGGCCTGGCGCCCCTACCTCATCCTCCGGGGTAGTGCCGGTACCCCTGCCGGTGCTCCGGGGTACACCTGCGGTCCCTACAGGCGCTCCGGGGTAGGCCCGGCCACCCTACCTGACCCTCTGGGGTCAGCCCGGTGTCCCTACCCGACGCTCCGGGGTAGGCCTGGCGCCCCTACCTCATCCTCCGGGGTAGTGCCGGTACCCCTACCGGTGCTCCGGGGTACACCTGCGGTCCCTACAGGCGCTCCGGGGTAGGCCCGGCCACCCTACCTGACTTTCTGGGGGTCAGCCCGGTATCCCTACCTGATGCTCCGGGGTAGTCCTGGCCTCCTTACCTGTGTCTCCGGGTAAACCTGGCCACGCTGCAGGGTCGGCCTGCACTCCCTGGCCGCACTACGGGCCGGTCCTGATTAGTGTATTAAGACCGCTCCGCGATTCCACTTTCTTAAAATTTATTGTGTCTGACAGCTTGTCTTTTACCGCGCACGCAGGCAGGCAGGCAGGCAGGCAGGCACGCGTCAAAAACGTGAGAGCAAAGCGTTACCCGCAGTCGGAGTACTTTATCGGTAACGACTTCTTCGGGAAGAGGCGCCGACGCTGCTCTCTCGTCTCTGTACGAGTCGGTGGCCGTCCGGGTACCGCGTGGCACCGTTGGCGTGGGATCCGCTCCTAAACGAATACAGAAGAATCGATACGCTATGAATCGTCATCGATTGAAGTTATTAACAGTTGACGAGCGATGCTGGATTGTATCGTTTATGGAGCGTCACCTACCGACTGATTTAGCGCTACGCGGTAATACGCTTTCTGGCAGTTCCTTAAATAACAAAACTCATTCGTTCACGCACGCTAGGTGTGCATCCCTTCGTTAATAGCCGGAGAAGGAATACGTACGTACGTACGTACGTACCTACCAGCGGATCGTCACGGATTGAATATGACTCGATTAGTAGTCACCAGTATTATAAATTACCGACTCCTAAAGTTTGATTGCGGCACTCCTTTAGGACCTTGCGACGCTCTTGGTTAACGTTAGCGTTCTCCGGCCCCTGCGTTATCGCGCATTAACTGTTCATTGGCCTCCGAGGGACGGCGGTCTCGCAGGCCTCTGAAGAAAGCCAGTCGGCTGCCTGACAAGCGGTCCCTGTGGCCGAGGCCGACTTAGCCGAGCATCCTCGGAGACGACGAGCTCGCGTGGCCGCCGTGCCGGCTGACCGGCCCGCCCCGGGGCCGTTTCCCCCCCGCTCCCCGTCGCCGAAGGAGCGCGCCCCCCGCCACCGCCTAAGGCCGCTGGGACCTTCCTCACCGCTCGAACGCATCCCGCCGGCGACGGAGCCGCTGATGCCCCTCTGTCGGAAGCGCGGCGCGCCTCTCCGGCAGCCCTGGCTGGGGCCCTGGAGCCCCAGGTCTCTGCCCAGGCCGAGGCACGCGGCTGCTGCTTTGCCAGGGACGGGTCCGACCGGGAGCCGAGCGCATCGCCCGTAGGCAGGCACGGGCGCAGGCCGGACGTCGAAGCGGCCGACCACCCGGGCTGTAACAGAGAAAGCGGCGTTAGCGACACCGTTACAAATCTTTCTCATTTCCACCTGCGTGCGCGCCCGCACCCCGCCAAAACAGGCCCCCGGCCCGAACGCCCACCGCCTGCTGCTGCAGCCGCTCACCCGCCCTTAGACACACGCACGCGCACGCACGCACTGCCCCCCCCCCATTCGAGTCCCCGCCCCAAACACCTCCCGCCCGCCACCGCACCCACTCGCACGGGGCTACACACGTGCGCACCCCCCCCCCCCGCAACCGGCCCCCCCCAGCCCAAACCCTCCACCCGCTGCCCCGCTCACAGTCGTGCGCTCAAAACGCACACGCGCGCAGCCCCCCCCCCCCCCCCGCCCGAAACAGGGCCCCGGGCCGACACCCCCCACCCCCGTCACCCCGGGCCCGCCGCTGCACGCACACACACACCGCCCCCCCGCCCTCCCGCCACGCAGTTCGCGCCGAGCCTGGCTGCCCCTGCTCCCCCCTTCCGCCACCAGGCTTGCCGCCCCCGGTGGTGGAAGGCGGGAGACTTTAGGACCCTGCGGCGTCCCTGCCGGCTCCGTGCCCGGGCGGGAGAGGGGAGCCCCCCCGGTGCCCTGCCGTCTCTAAACCCCAGCTGCCGAGTCCCTATCCTGCCGCACCCGTGGCCCCGCTCCCGCCTTTCTTTCTCAGCCAGCCACGCACTCGCCCTGCTCCACTCCCGCCCGCCGCCGCCGCGGGGGGAAAACTAAAGGACCGGGGGGGTGGGACGGGGACGGGGACGGGGACGGGGACGGGGGAGAGAAGTAAAAAAAATAAAACTCCAACCGATCCAAACAGAAGCCTTCTCCGAAAAGACACACCGTCCCCCCTCGCCAGCCTGCCTCTGCGCCAGGCTCCCCGCCTGCTCGCCAGCCGCTCTCGCCCTGCTGCACTCCTGCCCGCCCTCGCCGCGGGGGGAAAACTAAACGACCGGGGGGGACGGGACGGGGACGGGGACGGGGACGGGGACGGGGGAGAGAAGTAAAAAAAATAAAACTCCAACCGATCCAAACAGAAGCCTTCTCCGAAAAGACACACCGTCCCCCCTCGCCAGCCTGCCTCTGCGCCAGGCTCCCCGCCTGCTCGCCCTGCTCCACTCCTGCCCGCCCCCGCCGCGGGGGGAAAACTAAACGACCGGGGGGGGGGGGGGACGGGGACGGGGACGGGGACGGGGGAGAGAAGTAAAAAAAATAAAACTCCAACCGATCCAAACAGAAGCCTTCTCCGAAAAGACACACCGTCCCCCCTCGCCAGCCTGCCTCTGCGCCAGGCTCCCCGCCTGCTCGCCAGCCGCTCTCGCCCTGCTCCATTCCTGCCCGCCCCCGCCGCGGGGGGAAAACTAAACGACCGGGGGGGGGGGGACGGGGACGGGGACGGGGACGGGGGAGAGAAGTAAAAAAAATAAAACTCCAACCGATCCAAACAGAAGCCTTCTCCGAAAAGACACACCGTCCCCCCTCGCCAGCCTGCCTCTGCGCCAGGCTCCCCGCCTGCTCGCCAGCCGCTCTCGCCCTGCTCCACTCCTGCCCGCCCCCGCCGCGGGGGGAAAACTAAACGACCGGGGGGGGGGGGACGGGGACGGGGACGGGGACGGGGACGGGGACGGGGGAGAGAAGTAAAAAAAATAAAACTCCAACCGATCCAAACAGAAGCCTTCTCCGAAAAGACACACCGTCCCCCCTCGCCAGCCTACCTCTGCGCCAGGCTCCCCGCCTGCTCGCCAGCCGCTCTCGCCCCCCCTCTTTTCTAGCCTCCTTTCCCCGCCGCTGCTGCCGCCGCGACTGAGCAGCAGACCGTTGCCGTGGCGGGAAACACCACAGTTTCCGGGGGCCCCGTTGCCGGGCTGCAGACCACCCCACCCAGCCACCCGCCCCCCAACCCCCCGTCTCCAGGGCGCCGGAAAGTCTGTGATCGGGTGGGGCCGGGGGAGGGGGGGGGGGGGGGGCTGCACCTACTGGCCTGCAGGTCCGGGACTGCAGCGCGGGGAGGGAGGGGGAGCACACCGGTGCAGGGGTGCGTGTAGCTGTGTGTGCCTGCGTCGCGTTCTGTGTGTGTGTGTGTGTGTGTGTGCGCGCGCCTCTGAGCGCGCGTGTGTCACCGGGGGGGGGGGGGGGTGGCAGTGCCTGCAGGATCGCAGATATGTATTTTAAAGTATTTATTTTATTAAAAAAAGGAAAACGTCAAAAAAACACCAAAAAAAAACAGGCGGGGGGGGGGGGGAGAAAAATTAAAAACAACCCCCCAAAAAAAGCCCAAGACCGCAAAAACCAAAACCAAAAGTCGGCGAGCACCCAGCAGCGCCGGGACCCGAACCTGAACCTGGCAAGGGGCTACCAGTCCTGAAGGCACCCAGTGAACAGCGAACTCGCGCCGGGGAGCCGGGCAGTTTGTGCCGGGGGCTGCCACCTCTGCCCGGACCCCGCCGACAGAATATGGTTGGGGGGGGGGGGGGGCAGCAGCGGAGCAGAGGGGCTGGCTGGTGTGGTGAAGCTGGCAAGTGCCTGGCAGCCACCGGCTCGGAATAGGTGCGTGCACGTGCATGAGAACGACGAGGGTGGGGGGGGGGGTGTGTGTGTGTCAGGAAACAAAAATTATTTTGAAAACTGGTTGTCGTTAATATTGTATTAATATTTCCCGCCGGAATCAATAAAGGTGAAATAACTCTTGCATCAGACAGTACGTTTAAACGTGCTCCCTTGGTGTAGAAGTGGTTCAAACTCGGGAAGGGGAGGGGGAAAGAAATGCCGTCCGGGAGAACCGGGAGAGGGTGGCCCTTTTAATCAGATTTGCTAAAATCTCAAAAGAAAGAAAAAAAAAAAAAAAAACGAAAAAAACGAACCAAAAACAGGCGCACCTGCCCCCCCCGCCCCCCCCCGCCCAAGGGGCACCGAACGGCTGCCAGGTCTACCCGGCTCCGCGGGCGGCCGCCAGGTCTACCCGGCTCCGGAGGCCGGCGCGGCCGCCGGCGGCGCCCGGAGGACGCGGGGTGTCGCTGCCGCAGCGGCCGGTGAAAAGGGCCGCCAGGTCTACCCGGCTCCGCGGGCGGCCGCCAGGTCTACCCGGCTCCGGAGGCCGGCGCGGCCGCCGGCGGCGCCCGGAGGACGCGGGGTGTCGCTGCCGCAGCGGCCGGTGAAAAGGGCCGCCAGGTCTACCCGGCTCCGCGGGCGGCCGCCAGGTCTACCCGGCTCCGGAGGCCGGCGCGGCCGCCGGCGGCGCCCGGAGGACGCGGGGTGTCGCTGCCGCAGCGGCCGGTGAAAAGGGCCGCCAGGTCTACCCGGCTCCGCGGGCGGCCGCCAGGTCTACCCGGCTCCGGAGGCCGGCGCGGCCGCCGGCGGCGCCCGGAGGACGCGGGGTGTCGCTGCCGCAGCGGCCGGTGAAAAGAGCCGCCAGGTCTACCCGGCTCCGCGGGCGGCCGCCAGGTCTACCCGGCTCCGGAGGCCGGCGCGGCCGCCGGCGGCGCCCGGAGGACGCGGGGTGTCGCTGCCGCAGCGGCCGGTGAAAAGAGCCGCCAGGTCTACCCGGCTCCGCGGGCGGCCGCCAGGTCTACCCGGCTCCGGAGGCCGGCGCGGCCGCCGGCGGCGCCCGGAGGACGCGGGGTGTCGCTGCCGCAGCGGCCGGTGAAAAGAGCCGCCAGGTCTACCCGGCTCCGGCGGGACTTAGCCGCATTTCGGGGGCGGGGAGGTAGACCTGATAGCCCCGCCACTTTCTCGGAGCTGGCCAAGGGGTCGCTGTTTTTCGCTGCCTCCAGTTACGTCATCGTAAAAGTCGGTGTCATTGGCGGGTCTCCCCGGTGGGCAGGGACGGCACTCTTGGAGCCGGCCGGGGGCGGGGACGTGATCTCCCGTACTATAGGAGGTAGTGGTGACTCGTGCACGGAGCAGCGCTAGTGAGCGGCTGCAAGGCTTACGGCTCAGCCGGCGAAGTGGAGCGCTGGGCGGCCGTTGTGGTGGTGGTTTTGCCTGGTGGTTCGGCTCGTTTTCTGTCTGTTCGGCCAGTTGGTCTCTCCCGGTGTTTTCCAAGTAAGCCAGCCGGGCGCCTGCGAGGGTCTGGCAGGCTGGCGGTGGCTGTTGACCCGAGTGGTGCGAGAGGTGCAAAGGTGGATTCCGCAGGGCATAGCCCGGTGGCCGGCGGCGGCCACCGGCACTCGAACGCTGGAAGACCGGGTGGAGCCGAGCCTGCCTCGGCTTTCCCCCGGCCCCGGAGGGCCCGATGATGGCAAAGGTGGAGCGCTGGTATATGCGAGGGCAGCTGCCCGTGAGCATCCAGCCCGCCGCGGCTGCCGCCGCCTCCTGAGGGCCTGGTGATGGGCGGGCGAGGTGGCGGCACCTCGTCCTTTGACTCTGGCCTTAAGCTGGAGCGGGCAGAGCGGCAGCCGGTCCCGGTGGCTGGCAGCCGGATGCAGACGGCTGGGGGTTCTCGTGCGTGCCGCAGCTTCCCCCCAGCCCCCGAGGGCCCGATGATGGCACAGGTGAGAGGCCGCAGCGCCTCGTCCTGTTTTTGCCGGCATGAGCCACGCGTGGGCGGCCTGTGGTGTCCGGCCTGCCCCGGCTTGCCTGGTTGCAGGAGGGCTCGGTGGAAAGGTCTGCAGCGCTCTACCGGGTTTAGAGGTGGCGGCACCTCATCGCGTTTTCTCCGGCCTTAAGCTGGAGCCCATGCACGAATTGGGCAGAGTGCAAGCGGCAGCCGGTCCCGGTGGCTGGCAGCCGGATGCAGACGGCTGGGGGTTCTCGTGCGTGCCGCAGCTTCCCCCCAGCCCCCGAGGGCCCGATGATGGCACAGGTGAGAGGCCGCAGCGCCTCGTCCTGTTTCTGCCGGCATGAGCCACGCGTGGGCGGCCTGTGGTGTCCGGCCTGCCCCGGCTTGCCTGGTTGCAGGAGGGCTCGGTGGAAAGGTCTGCAGCGCTGTACCGGGTTAGAGGTGGCGGCACCTCATCGCGTTTTCTCCGGCCTTAAGCTGGAGCCCATGCACGAATTGGGCAGAGTGCAAGCGGCAGCCGGTCCCGGTGGCTGGCAGCCGGATGCAGACGGCTGGGGGTTCTCGTGCGTGCCGCAGCTTCCCCCCAGCCCCCGAGGGCCCGATGATGGCACAGGTGAGAGGCCGCAGCGCCTCGTCCTGTTTCTGCCGGCATGAGCCACGCGTGGGCGGCCTGTGGTGTCCGGCCTGCCCCGGCTTGCCTGGTTGCAGGAGGGCTCGGTGGAAAGGTCTGCAGCGCTGTACCGGGTTAGAGGTGGCGGCACCTCATCGCGTTTTCTCCGGCCTTAAGCTGGAGCCCGCGAAGCGGGAAGAAAAGTGCGGCTGTACCTGGTGGCTGGCAAGTCGAACGCAGGCGGCTGGGGTTGTCTCGCTTCTGTGGCATTCCCCCAGGCCCCGAACACCCGTGCGCGGCATGGGTCCAGGTGCCTTTTTTTTCCCCGACGGCAAGCGGTTGCCTGTGGGGCGGGCAAAGACCGGCAGCCGGTGGCGGTTGCCGGCACTCGAACGCTGGAGGAGCTGGGGGAGTTGAGCCTGCTGTGGCCATCCCCCGGTCCCGTTACCTTCCTCAAGGGAATCGTTGTCTGGAGCCGGGTGGCCCGTGGCACCTCCCGCTCCACGATTTGACTGATCCAGACCCACAGGCAGCGCCCGCTGAGGCGTCCTCGGGTGCGTCGGAGAGCCTCCACGGCGGGCCGGCTCTGCCGGTGTTCAGGCCGTTGGAGCACCTCTCGCAGGCGTTGCCCTCACTCGCACGCAGAGCCCCCGCACCTGCCGTCCGCCCCCGGTTGGCGACGGGTGCGAGTGGCCGTCGCTGTCCCAGGACTCGTGGCCGTGGGGCCTCCGCTCCTTCCTCCGTTCCCTTCCCTTACTGATCGATGAGGCGTTTAGGGCGCGTCGGAGGGGCTTCCCGGCGGGCCGGCTCTGCCGGTGTTCAGGCCGGCGTTGCACCTCTCCGCAGACGTTGCCCTCTCACTCGCACGCAGAGCCCCCGCACCTGCCGTCCGCCCCCGGTTGGCGATGGGTGCGAGTGGCCGTCGCTGTCCCAGGACTCGTGGCCGTGGGGCCTCCGCTCCTTCCTCCGTTCCCTTCCCTTACTGATCGATGAGGCGTTTAGGGCGCGTCGGAGGGGCTTCCCGGCGGGCCGGCTCTGCCGGTGTTCAGGCCGGCGTTGCACCTCTCCGCAGACGTTGCCCTCTCACTCGCACGCAGAGCCCCCGCACCTGCCGTCCGCCCCCGGTTGGCGATGGGTGCGAGTGGCCGTCGCTGTCCCAGGACTCGTGGCCGTGGGGCCTCCGCTCCTTCCTCCTTTCCCTTCCCTTACTGATCGATGAGGCCTTTCGGGTCGCGTCGGAGAGGGCCCTCGGCGGGCCGGCTCTTCTGTGCTCCCCGTAATAGGGAGTCACGGCAGTGTCCGGTGTTCAGGCAGGGTGGTCTCCTTTCCAATTCGCTTCCCGTTGCATGCGAAGTGGTGTCCTGCACCCCCCCCGAGCGAAGGGGGCCGCGATGGTGGCAGTGTCGTCCTCCCCTGCTCAGCGGGGTTCCTCGGGCTTCTTTACTGAACCGGGCTGTGTGACGGCCGCGTGGCCCCGCGAGCCCTCAGGTGTCCTGAAACACGCGAGGCGCCGGTGCTGGCCTCGGTCCGGGTACCCGCAGGTGCCGGCCGTGAGCAGCGCTGGGCGGTGGGGCGGCTGAGCCAAGGAAACGGGGAAAAAAGGCGAGTGTGGGCTGCACCTGCCCGGGTGGGCCCCGAGGCGTGCCGCGGGCGGCAGGGGGGCGTCCCCCTCCGCCGCTGCCGTCTCTGATGCTTTTCGTGCCGCTCCCCCGCCTGCTGCAGAGCGAGCCGCCCTGGCAGAGGGCCTTGGTCCTGGGGTCGTGCCCGTCTCGGCGGGTCGCTGTCTCCTCTAGCACGTCCGGTGCTCCCGCGGCAGGGGGGTGAGTCCCTCTCCCCCTCCCGCCGATCGCCTGCGATCT
>NW_027439271.1:110000-112500 GCF_964188355.1 Buteo buteo
CAGGCGAAACATCTAGAATTAGAAGGGGAACACCTTGTGGAAGGGGAACATCTCATGTGCATTGGATCGGAGATGGAGGGGGGACTGTGGTCCCGATACCGAAAGACAGTTTCTGAGTGGGTAACAGCTGGAAAATTGCCCATTCTCCATGGAATGTTTGAGCAGGTGATCGAAGGAGAAGAAGATCCAGCAATAGTTGCTGATAAGGCAATGAAAGACTGTTTCACGTGCCTTGCCTCTAAGTCCCTGGAGTTGAAAACCAGCCAGGGTCGACCGCGTCAGGTGGCCCAAACTGCTCGACCTTCGGAACCACCAAAGGGGTGGATGAAGAAGAGAGCTGTGAAACGGGGGCAATTTCTACGGTTCCAGCGGCTGTTCTACCTGGATAGGGGGAAACTGGCCGGTATTATCCTGGATGACGTGGAATCCCTGAAGTGTGCTATCCCACAAGACGAGATACACAACGTGTTCAAGTCGAGATGGGAGTCACCGGGAACATTCAAGGGCCTGGGTGCGTTCAGATCCAAGGGCCTGGCGGACAACTCGGCATTCGAAACCATGATCACGGCAAAAGAAATCTCTAAAAACATCCAAGAGATGAACAAGAACAGTGCGCCAGGACCAGACAGACTAAGTCTGCGGGATATCATTAAGATAGACCCCCATTGTGTCCAGTTAATGGAACTCTTCAATCTATGGCTGGTGACTGGCACCGTGCCGGACGTGGTGAAAGAATGTCGGACTGTATTAATATCGAAATCATCTCTGCCGGAGCGCCAAATGGACATTAATAACTGGCGTCCAATTACCATCGGATCGATTATCTTGAGGCTGTTCTCAAGGATCCTGACGGCAAGGCTGGCAAAGGCATGCCCTATTAATCCACGACAAAAGGGCTTTATTAGATCAGCGGGATGTGCTGAGAATTTGAAACTGTTACAGCTATTGATTAAGAGTGCAAAAAAGGAACATCGACCCTTGGGCGTTGTCTTCATTGACCTGGCTAAAGCCTTCGACACAGTGAGTCACCATCATCTTATGGCAGTGCTGAAACAAAAGGGTGTGGACCATCACATTATCACCCTGATTACGAACATGTATCAAAACAATAGAACTCGCATTACTGTGAAGAATGAGCAATCGGATCCCATTGGGATTCAAATTGGTGTCAAACAAGGAGATCCTATGTCACCTTTATTGTTTAACTTATCTGTGGACCCCCTATTGTGTAAGTTAGAGGAAGAAGGGAGTGGATACCAGCATGACTCTAAGGGTGTAACATCTATGGCTTTTGCAGATGATCTGGTATTGTTAAGTGGGTCTTGGGAAGGAATGCAGAGTAATATTAAAATCCTGGAGGCCTTTTGTGAGCTGACTGGCCTCAGGACGCAGGGGGAAAAATGCCATGGCTTTTACATACAACCTACTAAGGACTCGTATACTATCAATGATTGTCCTCCATGGCAGATTAACGGCACCCCATTAAATATGATTGAACCTGGTAGCTCGGAGAAGTACTTGGGACTGAGAATAGACCCATGGACTGGGATATCGAAACCCGAACTGCTCAGGAAAATAAGAGATTGGTTACAACGGATTGGAGAAGCACCACTGAAACCGCTTCAGAAAGTCGACATCTTGAAGGGATATACTATCCCGCGACTGATTTACTTAGCAGACCAGGCCGATGTAAAAGCAACGTACCTAGAAGAACTTGACCTGACGATTCGAACTACGGTCAAGGAGTGGCTACATCTACCTCCTAGTACCTGCGATGCCATCCTGTATTCCAGCACACGTGATGGAGGATTAGGCATCGCTAGACTCTCGGGATTGATCCCTAGTATACAAGCTCGAAGACTGCACAGAATTGCGCAGTCTTCAGACGATGTGATAAGATCAATAGTGAAACGAGAGGGGATCGAAAAAGACTTTGAAAAACTGTGGTTAACAGCTGGGGGTGATAGAAATAAAATACCATCTATTTGGGACCCGAGTGCGATTAGGGTAACATCTGAGGAACTGGGCGAGGGTGAATTTGCTTCCGAATGGGAAATACCAACTCCCAAAACCATCTTTCCTAAACCTTGTGACTGGCGTAAACAGGAATTTATTAATTGGACCAAGTTACAGTCCCAGGGCCGTGGTATTGCCAACTTTGAGAAGGATAAAATCAGTAATAATTGGCTCGAACGATATAGAGGCATTCCTCACCGAAAACTCCTCACGGCATTACAATTAAGAGCTAACGTATACCCCACTAGGGAATTCCTGGCAAGGGGGAGACAGGAGTCGCATATAAAATCTTGTCGACACTGTCAAGCGGAAAATGAATCAAGCGCTCATATCATTGGGTACTGCCCCGCGGTGCAAGACGCCAGAATCAAAAGGCACAACCAATTATGTGATTTATTGATAAATGAAGTAAAAAAGAAGGATTGGATCGTATTCCAAGAGCCCATACTAAAAGATGAACAAAATGAGATCTACAAGCCTGATC
>NW_027439271.1:117500-127500 GCF_964188355.1 Buteo buteo
CTCCGGGGTAGGCCCGGCCACCCTACCTGACCCTCCGGGGTCAGCCCGGTGTCCCTACCCGACGCTCCGGGGTAGGCCTGGCGCCCCTACCTCATCCTCCGGGGTAGTGCCGGTACCCCTGCCGGTGCTCCGGGGTACACCTGCGGTCCCTACAGGCGCTCCGGGGTAGGCCCGGCCACCCTACCTGACCCTCCGGGGTCAGCCCGGTATCCCTACCCGACGCTCCGGGGTAGGCCTGGCGCCCCTACCTCATCCTCCGGGGTAGTACCCGTACCCCTACCGGTGCTCCGGGATACACCTGCGGTCCCTACAGGCGCTCCGGGGTAGGCCCGGCCACCCTACCTGACCCTCTGGGGTCAGCCCGGTGTCCCTACCCGACGCTCCGGGGTACGCCTGGCGCCCCTACCTCATGCTCCGGGGTAGTGCCGGTACCCCTGCCGGTGCTCCGGGGTACACCTGCGGTCCCTACAGGCGCTCCGGGGTAGGCCCGGCCACCCTACCTGACCCTCCGGGGTCAGCCCGGTATCCCTACCCGACGCTCCGGGGTAGGCCTGGCGCCCCTACCTCATCCTCCGGGGTAGTGCCGGTACCCCTGCCGGTGCTCCGGGGTACACCTGCGGTCCCTACAGGCGCTCCGGGGTAGGCCCGGCCACCCTACCTGACCCTCCGGGGTCAGCCCGGTGTCCCTACCCGACGCTCCGGGGTAGGCCTGGCGCCCCTACCTCATCCTCCGGGGTAGTGCCGGTACCCCTGCCGGTGCTCCGGGATACCCCTGCGGTCCCTACAGGCGCTCCGGGGTAGGCCCGGCCACCCTACCTGACCCTCTGGGGTCAGCCCGGTGTCCCTACCCGACGCTCCGGGGTAGGCCTGGCGCCCCTACCTCATCCTCCGGGGTAGTGCCGGTACCCCTGCCGGTGCTCCGGGGTACACCTGCGGTCCCTACAGGCGCTCCGGGGTAGGCCCGGCCACCCTACCTGACCCTCCGGGGTCAGCCCGGTATCCCTACCCGACGCTCCGGGGTAGGCCTGGCGCCCCTACCTCATCCTCCGGGGTAGTGCCGGTACCCCTGCCGGTGCTCCGGGGTACACCTGCGGTCCCTACAGGCGCTCCGGGGTAGGCCCGGCCACCCTACCTGACCCTCTGGGGTCAGCCCGGTGTCCCTACCCGACGCTCCGGGGTAGGCCTGGCGCCCCTACCTCATCCTCCGGGGTAGTGCCGGTACCCCTGCCGGTGCTCCGGGGTACACCTGCGGTCCCTACAGGCGCTCCGGGGTAGGCCCGGCCACCCTACCTGACCCTCCGGGGTCAGCCCGGTGTCCCTACCCGACGCTCCGGGGTAGGCCTGGCGCCCCTACCTCATCCTCCGGGGTAGTGCCGGTACCCCTACCGGTGCTCCGGGATACCCCTGCGGTCCCTACAGGCGCTCCGGGGTAGGCCCGGCCACCCTACCTGACCCTCCGGGGTCAGCCCGGTGTCCCTACCCGACGCTCCGGGGTAGGCCTGGCGCCCCTACCTCATCCTCCGGGGTAGTGCCGGTACCCCTGCCGGTGCTCCGGGGTACACCTGCGGTCCCTACAGGCGCTCCGGGGTAGGCCCGGCCACCCTACCTGACCCTCCGGGGTCAGCCCGGTATCCCTACCCGACGCTCCGGGGTAGGCCTGGCGCCCCTACCTCATCCTCCGGGGTAGTGCCGGTACCCCTGCCGGTGCTCCGGGGTACACCTGCGGTCCCTACAGGCGCTCCGGGGTAGGCCCGGCCACCCTACCTGACCCTCCGGGGTCAGCCCGGTGTCCCTACCCGACGCTCCGGGGTAGGCCTGGCGCCCCTACCTCATCCTCCGGGGTAGTGCCGGTACCCCTGCCGGTGCTCCGGGGTACACCTGCGGTCCCTACAGGCGCTCCGGGGTAGGCCCGGCCACCCTACCTGACCCTCCGGGGTCAGCCCGGTATCCCTACCCGACGCTCCGGGGTAGGCCTGGCGCCCCTACCTCATCCTCCGGGGTAGTGCCGGTACCCCTGCCGGTGCTCCGGGGTACACCTGCGGTCCCTACAGGCGCTCCGGGATAGGCCCGGCCACCCTACCTGACCCTCCGGGGTCAGCCCGGTATCCCTACCCGACGCTCCGGGGTAGGCCTGGCGCCCCTACCTCATCCTCCGGGGTAGTGCCGGTACCCCTGCCGGTGCTCCGGGGTACACCTGCGGTCCCTACAGGCGCTCCGGGGTAGGCCCGGCCACCCTACCTGACCCTCCGGGGTCAGCCCGGTATCCCTACCCGACGCTCCGGGGTAGGCCTGGCGCCCCTACCTCATCCTCCGGGGTAGTGCCGGTACCCCTGCCGGTGCTCCGGGGTACACCTGCGGTCCCTACAGGCGCTCCGGGGTAGGCCCGGCCACCCTACCTGACCCTCTGGGGTCAGCCCGGTGTCCCTACCCGACGCTCCGGGGTAGGCCTGGCGCCCCTACCTCATCCTCCGGGGTAGTGCCGGTACCCCTGCCGGTGCTCCGGGGTACACCTGCGGTCCCTACAGGCGCTCCGGGGTAGGCCCGGCCACCCTACCTGACCCTCTGGGGTCAGCCCGGTGTCCCTACCCGACGCTCCGGGGTAGGCCTGGCGCCCCTACCTCATCCTCCGGGGTAGTGCCGGTACCCCTACCGGTGCTCCGGGGTACACCTGCGGTCCCTACAGGCGCTCCGGGGTAGGCCCGGCCACCCTACCTGACTTTCTGGGGGTCAGCCCGGTATCCCTACCTGATGCTCCGGGGTAGTCCTGGCCTCCTTACCTGTGTCTCCGGGTAAACCTGGCCACGCTGCAGGGTCGGCCTGCACTCCCTGGCCGCACTACGGGCCGGTCCTGATTAGTGTATTAAGACCGCTCCGCGATTCCACTTTCTTAAAATTTATTGTGTCTGACAGCTTGTCTTTTACCGCGCACGCAGGCAGGCAGGCAGGCAGGCAGGCACGCGTCAAAAACGTGAGAGCAAAGCGTTACCCGCAGTCGGAGTACTTTATCGGTAACGACTTCTTCGGGAAGAGGCGCCGACGCTGCTCTCTCGTCTCTGTACGAGTCGGTGGCCGTCCGGGTACCGCGTGGCACCGTTGGCGTGGGATCCGCTCCTAAACGAATACAGAAGAATCGATACGCTATGAATCGTCATCGATTGAAGTTATTAACAGTTGACGAGCGATGCTGGATTGTATCGTTTATGGAGCGTCACCTACCGACTGATTTAGCGCTACGCGGTAATACGCTTTCTGGCAGTTCCTTAAATAACAAAACTCATTCGTTCACGCACGCTAGGTGTGCATCCCTTCGTTAATAGCCGGAGAAGGAATACGTACGTACGTACGTACGTACCTACCAGCGGATCGTCACGGATTGAATATGACTCGATTAGTAGTCACCAGTATTATAAATTACCGACTCCTAAAGTTTGATTGCGGCACTCCTTTAGGACCTTGCGACGCTCTTGGTTAACGTTAGCGTTCTCCGGCCCCTGCGTTATCGCGCATTAACTGTTCATTGGCCTCCGAGGGACGGCGGTCTCGCAGGCCTCTGAAGAAAGCCAGTCGGCTGCCTGACAAGCGGTCCCTGTGGCCGAGGCCGACTTAGCCGAGCATCCTCGGAGACGACGAGCTCGCGTGGCCGCCGTGCCGGCTGACCGGCCCGCCCCGGGGCCGTTTCCCCCCCGCTCCCCGTCGCCGAAGGAGCGCGCCCCCCGCCACCGCCTAAGGCCGCTGGGACCTTCCTCACCGCTCGAACGCATCCCGCCGGCGACGGAGCCGCTGATGCCCCTCTGTCGGAAGCGCGGCGCGCCTCTCCGGCAGCCCTGGCTGGGGCCCTGGAGCCCCAGGTCTCTGCCCAGGCCGAGGCACGCGGCTGCTGCTTTGCCAGGGACGGGTCCGACCGGGAGCCGAGCGCATCGCCCGTAGGCAGGCACGGGCGCAGGCCGGACGTCGAAGCGGCCGACCACCCGGGCTGTAACAGAGAAAGCGGCGTTAGCGACACCGTTACAAATCTTTCTCATTTCCACCTGCGTGCGCGCCCGCACCCCGCCAAAACAGGCCCCCGGCCCGAACGCCCACCGCCTGCTGCTGCAGCCGCTCACCCGCCCTTAGACACACGCACGCGCACGCACGCACTGCCCCCCCCCCATTCGAGTCCCCGCCCCAAACACCTCCCGCCCGCCACCGCACCCACTCGCACGGGGCTACACACGTGCGCACCCCCCCCCCCCGCAACCGGCCCCCCCCAGCCCAAACCCTCCACCCGCTGCCCCGCTCACAGTCGTGCGCTCAAAACGCACACGCGCGCAGCCCCCCCCCCCCCCCCGCCCGAAACAGGGCCCCGGGCCGACACCCCCCACCCCCGTCACCCCGGGCCCGCCGCTGCACGCACACACACACCGCCCCCCCGCCCTCCCGCCACGCAGTTCGCGCCGAGCCTGGCTGCCCCTGCTCCCCCCTTCCGCCACCAGGCTTGCCGCCCCCGGTGGTGGAAGGCGGGAGACTTTAGGACCCTGCGGCGTCCCTGCCGGCTCCGTGCCCGGGCGGGAGAGGGGAGCCCCCCCGGTGCCCTGCCGTCTCTAAACCCCAGCTGCCGAGTCCCTATCCTGCCGCACCCGTGGCCCCGCTCCCGCCTTTCTTTCTCAGCCAGCCACGCACTCGCCCTGCTCCACTCCCGCCCGCCGCCGCCGCGGGGGGAAAACTAAAGGACCGGGGGGGTGGGACGGGGACGGGGACGGGGACGGGGACGGGGGAGAGAAGTAAAAAAAATAAAACTCCAACCGATCCAAACAGAAGCCTTCTCCGAAAAGACACACCGTCCCCCCTCGCCAGCCTGCCTCTGCGCCAGGCTCCCCGCCTGCTCGCCAGCCGCTCTCGCCCTGCTGCACTCCTGCCCGCCCTCGCCGCGGGGGGAAAACTAAACGACCGGGGGGGACGGGACGGGGACGGGGACGGGGACGGGGACGGGGGAGAGAAGTAAAAAAAATAAAACTCCAACCGATCCAAACAGAAGCCTTCTCCGAAAAGACACACCGTCCCCCCTCGCCAGCCTGCCTCTGCGCCAGGCTCCCCGCCTGCTCGCCCTGCTCCACTCCTGCCCGCCCCCGCCGCGGGGGGAAAACTAAACGACCGGGGGGGGGGGGGGACGGGGACGGGGACGGGGACGGGGGAGAGAAGTAAAAAAAATAAAACTCCAACCGATCCAAACAGAAGCCTTCTCCGAAAAGACACACCGTCCCCCCTCGCCAGCCTGCCTCTGCGCCAGGCTCCCCGCCTGCTCGCCAGCCGCTCTCGCCCTGCTCCATTCCTGCCCGCCCCCGCCGCGGGGGGAAAACTAAACGACCGGGGGGGGGGGGACGGGGACGGGGACGGGGACGGGGGAGAGAAGTAAAAAAAATAAAACTCCAACCGATCCAAACAGAAGCCTTCTCCGAAAAGACACACCGTCCCCCCTCGCCAGCCTGCCTCTGCGCCAGGCTCCCCGCCTGCTCGCCAGCCGCTCTCGCCCTGCTCCACTCCTGCCCGCCCCCGCCGCGGGGGGAAAACTAAACGACCGGGGGGGGGGGGACGGGGACGGGGACGGGGACGGGGACGGGGACGGGGGAGAGAAGTAAAAAAAATAAAACTCCAACCGATCCAAACAGAAGCCTTCTCCGAAAAGACACACCGTCCCCCCTCGCCAGCCTACCTCTGCGCCAGGCTCCCCGCCTGCTCGCCAGCCGCTCTCGCCCCCCCTCTTTTCTAGCCTCCTTTCCCCGCCGCTGCTGCCGCCGCGACTGAGCAGCAGACCGTTGCCGTGGCGGGAAACACCACAGTTTCCGGGGGCCCCGTTGCCGGGCTGCAGACCACCCCACCCAGCCACCCGCCCCCCAACCCCCCGTCTCCAGGGCGCCGGAAAGTCTGTGATCGGGTGGGGCCGGGGGAGGGGGGGGGGGGGGGGCTGCACCTACTGGCCTGCAGGTCCGGGACTGCAGCGCGGGGAGGGAGGGGGAGCACACCGGTGCAGGGGTGCGTGTAGCTGTGTGTGCCTGCGTCGCGTTCTGTGTGTGTGTGTGTGTGTGTGTGCGCGCGCCTCTGAGCGCGCGTGTGTCACCGGGGGGGGGGGGGGGTGGCAGTGCCTGCAGGATCGCAGATATGTATTTTAAAGTATTTATTTTATTAAAAAAAGGAAAACGTCAAAAAAACACCAAAAAAAACCAGGCGGGGGGGGGGGGGAGAAAAATTAAAAACAACCCCCCAAAAAAAGCCCAAGACCGCAAAAACCAAAACCAAAAGTCGGCGAGCACCCAGCAGCGCCGGGACCCGAACCTGAACCTGGCAAGGGGCTACCAGTCCTGAAGGCACCCAGTGAACAGCGAACTCGCGCCGGGGAGCCGGGCAGTTTGTGCCGGGGGCTGCCACCTCTGCCCGGACCCCGCCGACAGAATATGGTTGGGGGGGGGGGGGGGCAGCAGCGGAGCAGAGGGGCTGGCTGGTGTGGTGAAGCTGGCAAGTGCCTGGCAGCCACCGGCTCGGAATAGGTGCGTGCACGTGCATGAGAACGACGAGGGTGGGGGGGGGGGTGTGTGTGTGTCAGGAAACAAAAATTATTTTGAAAACTGGTTGTCGTTAATATTGTATTAATATTTCCCGCCGGAATCAATAAAGGTGAAATAACTCTTGCATCAGACAGTACGTTTAAACGTGCTCCCTTGGTGTAGAAGTGGTTCAAACTCGGGAAGGGGAGGGGGAAAGAAATGCCGTCCGGGAGAACCGGGAGAGGGTGGCCCTTTTAATCAGATTTGCTAAAATCTCAAAAGAAAGAAAAAAAAAAAAAAAAACGAAAAAAACGAACCAAAAACAGGCGCACCTGCCCCCCCCGCCCCCCCCCGCCCAAGGGGCACCGAACGGCTGCCAGGTCTACCCGGCTCCGCGGGCGGCCGCCAGGTCTACCCGGCTCCGGAGGCCGGCGCGGCCGCCGGCGGCGCCCGGAGGACGCGGGGTGTCGCTGCCGCAGCGGCCGGTGAAAAGGGCCGCCAGGTCTACCCGGCTCCGCGGGCGGCCGCCAGGTCTACCCGGCTCCGGAGGCCGGCGCGGCCGCCGGCGGCGCCCGGAGGACGCGGGGTGTCGCTGCCGCAGCGGCCGGTGAAAAGGGCCGCCAGGTCTACCCGGCTCCGCGGGCGGCCGCCAGGTCTACCCGGCTCCGGAGGCCGGCGCGGCCGCCGGCGGCGCCCGGAGGACGCGGGGTGTCGCTGCCGCAGCGGCCGGTGAAAAGGGCCGCCAGGTCTACCCGGCTCCGCGGGCGGCCGCCAGGTCTACCCGGCTCCGGAGGCCGGCGCGGCCGCCGGCGGCGCCCGGAGGACGCGGGGTGTCGCTGCCGCAGCGGCCGGTGAAAAGAGCCGCCAGGTCTACCCGGCTCCGCGGGCGGCCGCCAGGTCTACCCGGCTCCGGAGGCCGGCGCGGCCGCCGGCGGCGCCCGGAGGACGCGGGGTGTCGCTGCCGCAGCGGCCGGTGAAAAGAGCCGCCAGGTCTACCCGGCTCCGCGGGCGGCCGCCAGGTCTACCCGGCTCCGGAGGCCGGCGCGGCCGCCGGCGGCGCCCGGAGGACGCGGGGTGTCGCTGCCGCAGCGGCCGGTGAAAAGAGCCGCCAGGTCTACCCGGCTCCGGCGGGACTTAGCCGCATTTCGGGGGCGGGGAGGTAGACCTGATAGCCCCGCCACTTTCTCGGAGCTGGCCAAGGGGTCGCTGTTTTTCGCTGCCTCCAGTTACGTCATCGTAAAAGTCGGTGTCATTGGCGGGTCTCCCCGGTGGGCAGGGACGGCACTCTTGGAGCCGGCCGGGGGCGGGGACGTGATCTCCCGTACTATAGGAGGTAGTGGTGACTCGTGCACGGAGCAGCGCTAGTGAGCGGCTGCAAGGCTTACGGCTCAGCCGGCGAAGTGGAGCGCTGGGCGGCCGTTGTGGTGGTGGTTTTGCCTGGTGGTTCGGCTCGTTTTCTGTCTGTTCGGCCAGTTGGTCTCTCCCGGTGTTTTCCAAGTAAGCCAGCCGGGCGCCTGCGAGGGTCTGGCAGGCTGGCGGTGGCTGTTGACCCGAGTGGTGCGAGAGGTGCAAAGGTGGATTCCGCAGGGCATAGCCCGGTGGCCGGCGGCGGCCACCGGCACTCGAACGCTGGAAGACCGGGTGGAGCCGAGCCTGCCTCGGCTTTCCCCCGGCCCCGGAGGGCCCGATGATGGCAAAGGTGGAGCGCTGGTATATGCGAGGGCAGCTGCCCGTGAGCATCCAGCCCGCCGCGGCTGCCGCCGCCTCCTGAGGGCCTGGTGATGGGCGGGCGAGGTGGCGGCACCTCGTCCTTTGACTCTGGCCTTAAGCTGGAGCGGGCAGAGCGGCAGCCGGTCCCGGTGGCTGGCAGCCGGATGCAGACGGCTGGGGGTTCTCGTGCGTGCCGCAGCTTCCCCCCAGCCCCCGAGGGCCCGATGATGGCACAGGTGAGAGGCTGCAGCGCCTCGTCCTGTTTTTGCCGGCATGAGCCACGCGTGGGCGGCCTGTGGTGTCCGGCCTGCCCCGGCTTGCCTGGTTGCAGGAGGGCTCGGTGGAAAGGTCTGCAGCGCTCTACCGGGTTTAGAGGTGGCGGCACCTCATCGCGTTTTCTCCGGCCTTAAGCTGGAGCCCATGCACGAATTGGGCAGAGTGCAAGCGGCAGCCGGTCCCGGTGGCTGGCAGCCGGATGCAGACGGCTGGGGGTTCTCGTGCGTGCCGCAGCTTCCCCCCAGCCCCCGAGGGCCCGATGATGGCACAGGTGAGAGGCCGCAGCGCCTCGTCCTGTTTCTGCCGGCATGAGCCACGCGTGGGCGGCCTGTGGTGTCCGGCCTGCCCCGGCTTGCCTGGTTGCAGGAGGGCTCGGTGGAAAGGTCTGCAGCGCTGTACCGGGTTAGAGGTGGCGGCACCTCATCGCGTTTTCTCCGGCCTTAAGCTGGAGCCCATGCACGAATTGGGCAGAGTGCAAGCGGCAGCCGGTCCCGGTGGCTGGCAGCCGGATGCAGACGGCTGGGGGTTCTCGTGCGTGCCGCAGCTTCCCCCCAGCCCCCGAGGGCCCGATGATGGCACAGGTGAGAGGCCGCAGCGCCTCGTCCTGTTTCTGCCGGCATGAGCCACGCGTGGGCGGCCTGTGGTGTCCGGCCTGCCCCGGCTTGCCTGGTTGCAGGAGGGCTCGGTGGAAAGGTCTGCAGCGCTGTACCGGGTTAGAGGTGGCGGCACCTCATCGCGTTTTCTCCGGCCTTAAGCTGGAGCCCGCGAAGCGGGAAGAAAAGTGCGGCTGTACCTGGTGGCTGGCAAGTCGAACGCAGGCGGCTGGGGTTGTCTCGCTTCTGTGGCATTCCCCCAGGCCCCGAACACCCGTGCGCGGCATGGGTCCAGGTGCCTTTTTTTTCCCCGACGGCAAGCGGTTGCCTGTGGGGCGGGCAAAGACCGGCAGCCGGTGGCGGTTGCCGGCACTCGAACGCTGGAGGAGCTGGGGGAGTTGAGCCTGCTGTGGCCATCCCCCGGTCCCGTTACCTTCCTCAAGGGAATCGTTGTCTGGAGCCGGGTGGCCCGTGGCACCTCCCGCTCCACGATTTGACTGATCCAGACCCACAGGCAGCGCCCGCTGAGGCGTCCTCGGGTGCGTCGGAGAGCCTCCACGGCGGGCCGGCTCTGCCGGTGTTCAGGCCGTTGGAGCACCTCTCGCAGGCGTTGCCCTCACTCGCACGCAGAGCCCCCGCACCTGCCGTCCGCCCCCGGTTGGCGACGGGTGCGAGTGGCCGTCGCTGTCCCAGGACTCGTGGCCGTGGGGCCTCCGCTCCTTCCTCCGTTCCCTTCCCTTACTGATCGATGAGGCGTTTAGGGCGCGTCGGAGGGGCTTCCCGGCGGGCCGGCTCTGCCGGTGTTCAGGCCGGCGTTGCACCTCTCCGCAGACGTTGCCCTCTCACTCGCACGCAGAGCCCCCGCACCTGCCGTCCGCCCCCGGTTGGCGATGGGTGCGAGTG
>NW_027439271.1:140000-152500 GCF_964188355.1 Buteo buteo
GGTACTCCGGGGTAGTACCAGTACCCCCACCCGGCAGCCAGGGGTAGTACCCGTAACCCCCACCTGTACTCCTTGGTAGTACCCGTATACCCCCGCCCGATACTCCGGGGCAGTACCCGCATACCCCCGCCCGGTACTCCGGGGCAGTACCCGCATACCCCCGCCCGGTACTCCGGGGAAGTACCCATATACCCCCGCCCGGTACTCCGGGGCAGTACCCGCATACCCCCGCCCGGTACTCCAGGGCAGTACCCGCATACCCCCGCCCGGTACTCCGGGGAAGTACCCATATACCTCCACCCGGTACTCCGGGGCAGTACCCGCATACCCCCGCCCGGTACTCCGGGGCAGCACCCCTATGCCCCCGCCCGGTACTCCGGGGCAGTACCCGTATGCCCCCGCCCGGTACTCCGGGGCAGTACCAGTACCCCCGCCCGGTACTCCGGGGTACTACCCGTAACACCCACCTGTACTCCTTCGTAGTACCCGTATACCCCCGCCCGGTACTCCGGGGCAGTACCCGCATACCCCTGCCCGGTACTCCGGGGCAGTACCCGTATACCCCCGCCCGGTACCCCGGGGTAGTACCCGTGTACCCCCGTCAGTACTCCGGGGCAGTACCGGTACCCCCGCCCGGTACTCCGGGGTACTACCCGTAACCCCCACCTGTACTCCTTCCTTGGTAGTACCCGTATACCCCCGCCCGGTACTCCGGGGCAGTACCCGCATACCCCCGCCCGGTACTCCGGGGCAGTACCGGTACCCCCGCCCAGTACTCCGGGGTGCTACCCGTAACCCCCACCTGTACTCCTTGGTAGTACCCGTATACCCCCGCCCGGTACTCCGGGGCAGTACCCGCATACCCCCGCCCGGTACTCCGGGGCAGTACCGGTACCCCCGCCCGGTACTCCGGGGTGCTACCCGTAACCCCCACCTGTACTCCTTCCTTGGTAGTACCCGTATACCCCCGCCCGGTACTCCGGGGCAGTACCCGCATACCCCCGCCCGGTACTCCGGGGAAGTACCCATATACCTCCACCCGGTACTCCGGGGCAGTACCCGCATACCCCCGCCCGGTACTCCGGGGTACTACCCGTAACCCCCACCTGTGCTCCTTCGTAGTACCCGTATACCCCCGTCCTGTACTCCGGGGTAGTACCCGTATACCGCCGCCCGGTACCCCGGGGTAGTACCCGTGTACCCCCGTCAGTACTCCGGGGCAGTACCGGTACCCCCGCCCGGTACGCCGGGGGAAAAACTGCTGTCCCTACGGGCGCGCGAGTTTAGACCCAGCCTTCCTACCCGACCCTCCGCCTTACGCCCGGTGTCCCCAGGCGACGTTCCGGGATAGAACCCGTTCCCCCACCAGTACTCTGGGCCCGTGGCGGAACCCTTTGTGATGCGCCGGAGTTCTACCTGCTGTCCCTACGGGCACGCGGCGATGGATCCCGGCCCCCCATCCTGACCCTCCAGGGTAGGCCCGGCCACCCTACCTGACCCTCTGGGGTCAGCCCGGTGTCCCTACCCGACGCTCCGGGGTAGGCCTGGCGCCCCTACCTCATCCTCCGGGGTAGTACCCGTACCCCTACCGGTGCTCCGGGGTACACCTGCTGTCCCTACAGGCGCTCCGGGGTAGGCCCGGCCACCCTACCTGACCCTCTGGGGTCAGCCCGGTGTCCCTACCCGACGCTCCGGGGTACGCCTGGCGCCCCTACCTCATGCTCCGGGGTAGTACCGGTACCCCTACCGGTGCTCCGGGGTACACCTGCTGTCCCTACAGGCGCTCCGGGGTAGGCCCGGCCACCCTACCTGACCCTCCGGGGTCAGCCCGGTGTCCCTACCCGACGCTCCGGGGTAGGCCTGGCGCCCCTACCTCATCCTCCGGGGTAGTGCCGGTACCCCTGCCGGTGCTCCGGGGTACACCTGCGGTCCCTACAGGCGCTCCGGGGTAGGCCCGGCCACCCTACCTGACCCTCCGGGGTCAGCCCGGTATCCCTACCCGACGCTCCGGGGTAGGCCTGGCGCCCCTACCTCATCCTCCGGGGTAGTACCCGTACCCCTACCGGTGCTCCGGGATACACCTGCGGTCCCTACAGGCGCTCCGGGGTAGGCCCGGCCACCCTACCTGACCCTCTGGGGTCAGCCCGGTGTCCCTACCCGACGCTCCGGGGTACGCCTGGCGCCCCTACCTCATGCTCCGGGGTAGTGCCGGTACCCCTGCCGGTGCTCCGGGGTACACCTGCGGTCCCTACAGGCGCTCCGGGGTAGGCCCGGCCACCCTACCTGACCCTCCGGGGTCAGCCCGGTATCCCTACCCGACGCTCCGGGGTAGGCCTGGCGCCCCTACCTCATCCTCCGGGGTAGTGCCGGTACCCCTGCCGGTGCTCCGGGGTACACCTGCGGTCCCTACAGGCGCTCCGGGGTAGGCCCGGCCACCCTACCTGACCCTCCGGGGTCAGCCCGGTGTCCCTACCCGACGCTCCGGGGTAGGCCTGGCGCCCCTACCTCATCCTCCGGGGTAGTGCCGGTACCCCTGCCGGTGCTCCGGGATACCCCTGCGGTCCCTACAGGCGCTCCGGGGTAGGCCCGGCCACCCTACCTGACCCTCTGGGGTCAGCCCGGTGTCCCTACCCGACGCTCCGGGGTAGGCCTGGCGCCCCTACCTCATCCTCCGGGGTAGTGCCGGTACCCCTGCCGGTGCTCCGGGGTACACCTGCGGTCCCTACAGGCGCTCCGGGGTAGGCCCGGCCACCCTACCTGACCCTCCGGGGTCAGCCCGGTATCCCTACCCGACGCTCCGGGGTAGGCCTGGCGCCCCTACCTCATCCTCCGGGGTAGTGCCGGTACCCCTGCCGGTGCTCCGGGGTACACCTGCGGTCCCTACAGGCGCTCCGGGGTAGGCCCGGCCACCCTACCTGACCCTCTGGGGTCAGCCCGGTGTCCCTACCCGACGCTCCGGGGTAGGCCTGGCGCCCCTACCTCATCCTCCGGGGTAGTGCCGGTACCCCTGCCGGTGCTCCGGGGTACACCTGCGGTCCCTACAGGCGCTCCGGGGTAGGCCCGGCCACCCTACCTGACCCTCCGGGGTCAGCCCGGTGTCCCTACCCGACGCTCCGGGGTAGGCCTGGCGCCCCTACCTCATCCTCCGGGGTAGTGCCGGTACCCCTACCGGTGCTCCGGGATACCCCTGCGGTCCCTACAGGCGCTCCGGGGTAGGCCCGGCCACCCTACCTGACCCTCCGGGGTCAGCCCGGTGTCCCTACCCGACGCTCCGGGGTAGGCCTGGCGCCCCTACCTCATCCTCCGGGGTAGTGCCGGTACCCCTGCCGGTGCTCCGGGGTACACCTGCGGTCCCTACAGGCGCTCCGGGGTAGGCCCGGCCACCCTACCTGACCCTCCGGGGTCAGCCCGGTATCCCTACCCGACGCTCCGGGGTAGGCCTGGCGCCCCTACCTCATCCTCCGGGGTAGTGCCGGTACCCCTGCCGGTGCTCCGGGGTACACCTGCGGTCCCTACAGGCGCTCCGGGGTAGGCCCGGCCACCCTACCTGACCCTCCGGGGTCAGCCCGGTGTCCCTACCCGACGCTCCGGGGTAGGCCTGGCGCCCCTACCTCATCCTCCGGGGTAGTGCCGGTACCCCTGCCGGTGCTCCGGGGTACACCTGCGGTCCCTACAGGCGCTCCGGGGTAGGCCCGGCCACCCTACCTGACCCTCCGGGGTCAGCCCGGTATCCCTACCCGACGCTCCGGGGTAGGCCTGGCGCCCCTACCTCATCCTCCGGGGTAGTGCCGGTACCCCTGCCGGTGCTCCGGGGTACACCTGCGGTCCCTACAGGCGCTCCGGGATAGGCCCGGCCACCCTACCTGACCCTCCGGGGTCAGCCCGGTATCCCTACCCGACGCTCCGGGGTAGGCCTGGCGCCCCTACCTCATCCTCCGGGGTAGTGCCGGTACCCCTGCCGGTGCTCCGGGGTACACCTGCGGTCCCTACAGGCGCTCCGGGGTAGGCCCGGCCACCCTACCTGACCCTCCGGGGTCAGCCCGGTATCCCTACCCGACGCTCCGGGGTAGGCCTGGCGCCCCTACCTCATCCTCCGGGGTAGTGCCGGTACCCCTGCCGGTGCTCCGGGGTACACCTGCGGTCCCTACAGGCGCTCCGGGGTAGGCCCGGCCACCCTACCTGACCCTCTGGGGTCAGCCCGGTGTCCCTACCCGACGCTCCGGGGTAGGCCTGGCGCCCCTACCTCATCCTCCGGGGTAGTGCCGGTACCCCTGCCGGTGCTCCGGGGTACACCTGCGGTCCCTACAGGCGCTCCGGGGTAGGCCCGGCCACCCTACCTGACCCTCTGGGGTCAGCCCGGTGTCCCTACCCGACGCTCCGGGGTAGGCCTGGCGCCCCTACCTCATCCTCCGGGGTAGTGCCGGTACCCCTACCGGTGCTCCGGGGTACACCTGCGGTCCCTACAGGCGCTCCGGGGTAGGCCCGGCCACCCTACCTGACTTTCTGGGGGTCAGCCCGGTATCCCTACCTGATGCTCCGGGGTAGTCCTGGCCTCCTTACCTGTGTCTCCGGGTAAACCTGGCCACGCTGCAGGGTCGGCCTGCACTCCCTGGCCGCACTACGGGCCGGTCCTGATTAGTGTATTAAGACCGCTCCGCGATTCCACTTTCTTAAAATTTATTGTGTCTGACAGCTTGTCTTTTACCGCGCACGCAGGCAGGCAGGCAGGCAGGCAGGCACGCGTCAAAAACGTGAGAGCAAAGCGTTACCCGCAGTCGGAGTACTTTATCGGTAACGACTTCTTCGGGAAGAGGCGCCGACGCTGCTCTCTCGTCTCTGTACGAGTCGGTGGCCGTCCGGGTACCGCGTGGCACCGTTGGCGTGGGATCCGCTCCTAAACGAATACAGAAGAATCGATACGCTATGAATCGTCATCGATTGAAGTTATTAACAGTTGACGAGCGATGCTGGATTGTATCGTTTATGGAGCGTCACCTACCGACTGATTTAGCGCTACGCGGTAATACGCTTTCTGGCAGTTCCTTAAATAACAAAACTCATTCGTTCACGCACGCTAGGTGTGCATCCCTTCGTTAATAGCCGGAGAAGGAATACGTACGTACGTACGTACGTACCTACCAGCGGATCGTCACGGATTGAATATGACTCGATTAGTAGTCACCAGTATTATAAATTACCGACTCCTAAAGTTTGATTGCGGCACTCCTTTAGGACCTTGCGACGCTCTTGGTTAACGTTAGCGTTCTCCGGCCCCTGCGTTATCGCGCATTAACTGTTCATTGGCCTCCGAGGGACGGCGGTCTCGCAGGCCTCTGAAGAAAGCCAGTCGGCTGCCTGACAAGCGGTCCCTGTGGCCGAGGCCGACTTAGCCGAGCATCCTCGGAGACGACGAGCTCGCGTGGCCGCCGTGCCGGCTGACCGGCCCGCCCCGGGGCCGTTTCCCCCCCGCTCCCCGTCGCCGAAGGAGCGCGCCCCCCGCCACCGCCTAAGGCCGCTGGGACCTTCCTCACCGCTCGAACGCATCCCGCCGGCGACGGAGCCGCTGATGCCCCTCTGTCGGAAGCGCGGCGCGCCTCTCCGGCAGCCCTGGCTGGGGCCCTGGAGCCCCAGGTCTCTGCCCAGGCCGAGGCACGCGGCTGCTGCTTTGCCAGGGACGGGTCCGACCGGGAGCCGAGCGCATCGCCCGTAGGCAGGCACGGGCGCAGGCCGGACGTCGAAGCGGCCGACCACCCGGGCTGTAACAGAGAAAGCGGCGTTAGCGACACCGTTACAAATCTTTCTCATTTCCACCTGCGTGCGCGCCCGCACCCCGCCAAAACAGGCCCCCGGCCCGAACGCCCACCGCCTGCTGCTGCAGCCGCTCACCCGCCCTTAGACACACGCACGCGCACGCACGCACTGCCCCCCCCCCATTCGAGTCCCCGCCCCAAACACCTCCCGCCCGCCACCGCACCCACTCGCACGGGGCTACACACGTGCGCACCCCCCCCCCCCGCAACCGGCCCCCCCCAGCCCAAACCCTCCACCCGCTGCCCCGCTCACAGTCGTGCGCTCAAAACGCACACGCGCGCAGCCCCCCCCCCCCCCCCGCCCGAAACAGGGCCCCGGGCCGACACCCCCCACCCCCGTCACCCCGGGCCCGCCGCTGCACGCACACACACACCGCCCCCCCGCCCTCCCGCCACGCAGTTCGCGCCGAGCCTGGCTGCCCCTGCTCCCCCCTTCCGCCACCAGGCTTGCCGCCCCCGGTGGTGGAAGGCGGGAGACTTTAGGACCCTGCGGCGTCCCTGCCGGCTCCGTGCCCGGGCGGGAGAGGGGAGCCCCCCCGGTGCCCTGCCGTCTCTAAACCCCAGCTGCCGAGTCCCTATCCTGCCGCACCCGTGGCCCCGCTCCCGCCTTTCTTTCTCAGCCAGCCACGCACTCGCCCTGCTCCACTCCCGCCCGCCGCCGCCGCGGGGGGAAAACTAAAGGACCGGGGGGGTGGGACGGGGACGGGGACGGGGACGGGGACGGGGGAGAGAAGTAAAAAAAATAAAACTCCAACCGATCCAAACAGAAGCCTTCTCCGAAAAGACACACCGTCCCCCCTCGCCAGCCTGCCTCTGCGCCAGGCTCCCCGCCTGCTCGCCAGCCGCTCTCGCCCTGCTGCACTCCTGCCCGCCCTCGCCGCGGGGGGAAAACTAAACGACCGGGGGGGACGGGACGGGGACGGGGACGGGGACGGGGACGGGGGAGAGAAGTAAAAAAAATAAAACTCCAACCGATCCAAACAGAAGCCTTCTCCGAAAAGACACACCGTCCCCCCTCGCCAGCCTGCCTCTGCGCCAGGCTCCCCGCCTGCTCGCCCTGCTCCACTCCTGCCCGCCCCCGCCGCGGGGGGAAAACTAAACGACCGGGGGGGGGGGGGGACGGGGACGGGGACGGGGACGGGGGAGAGAAGTAAAAAAAATAAAACTCCAACCGATCCAAACAGAAGCCTTCTCCGAAAAGACACACCGTCCCCCCTCGCCAGCCTGCCTCTGCGCCAGGCTCCCCGCCTGCTCGCCAGCCGCTCTCGCCCTGCTCCATTCCTGCCCGCCCCCGCCGCGGGGGGAAAACTAAACGACCGGGGGGGGGGGGACGGGGACGGGGACGGGGACGGGGGAGAGAAGTAAAAAAAATAAAACTCCAACCGATCCAAACAGAAGCCTTCTCCGAAAAGACACACCGTCCCCCCTCGCCAGCCTGCCTCTGCGCCAGGCTCCCCGCCTGCTCGCCAGCCGCTCTCGCCCTGCTCCACTCCTGCCCGCCCCCGCCGCGGGGGGAAAACTAAACGACCGGGGGGGGGGGGACGGGGACGGGGACGGGGACGGGGACGGGGACGGGGGAGAGAAGTAAAAAAAATAAAACTCCAACCGATCCAAACAGAAGCCTTCTCCGAAAAGACACACCGTCCCCCCTCGCCAGCCTACCTCTGCGCCAGGCTCCCCGCCTGCTCGCCAGCCGCTCTCGCCCCCCCTCTTTTCTAGCCTCCTTTCCCCGCCGCTGCTGCCGCCGCGACTGAGCAGCAGACCGTTGCCGTGGCGGGAAACACCACAGTTTCCGGGGGCCCCGTTGCCGGGCTGCAGACCACCCCACCCAGCCACCCGCCCCCCAACCCCCCGTCTCCAGGGCGCCGGAAAGTCTGTGATCGGGTGGGGCCGGGGGAGGGGGGGGGGGGGGGGCTGCACCTACTGGCCTGCAGGTCCGGGACTGCAGCGCGGGGAGGGAGGGGGAGCACACCGGTGCAGGGGTGCGTGTAGCTGTGTGTGCCTGCGTCGCGTTCTGTGTGTGTGTGTGTGTGTGTGTGCGCGCGCCTCTGAGCGCGCGTGTGTCACCGGGGGGGGGGGGGGGTGGCAGTGCCTGCAGGATCGCAGATATGTATTTTAAAGTATTTATTTTATTAAAAAAAGGAAAACGTCAAAAAAACACCAAAAAAAACCAGGCGGGGGGGGGGGGGAGAAAAATTAAAAACAACCCCCCAAAAAAAGCCCAAGACCGCAAAAACCAAAACCAAAAGTCGGCGAGCACCCAGCAGCGCCGGGACCCGAACCTGAACCTGGCAAGGGGCTACCAGTCCTGAAGGCACCCAGTGAACAGCGAACTCGCGCCGGGGAGCCGGGCAGTTTGTGCCGGGGGCTGCCACCTCTGCCCGGACCCCGCCGACAGAATATGGTTGGGGGGGGGGGGGGGCAGCAGCGGAGCAGAGGGGCTGGCTGGTGTGGTGAAGCTGGCAAGTGCCTGGCAGCCACCGGCTCGGAATAGGTGCGTGCACGTGCATGAGAACGACGAGGGTGGGGGGGGGGGTGTGTGTGTGTCAGGAAACAAAAATTATTTTGAAAACTGGTTGTCGTTAATATTGTATTAATATTTCCCGCCGGAATCAATAAAGGTGAAATAACTCTTGCATCAGACAGTACGTTTAAACGTGCTCCCTTGGTGTAGAAGTGGTTCAAACTCGGGAAGGGGAGGGGGAAAGAAATGCCGTCCGGGAGAACCGGGAGAGGGTGGCCCTTTTAATCAGATTTGCTAAAATCTCAAAAGAAAGAAAAAAAAAAAAAAAAACGAAAAAAACGAACCAAAAACAGGCGCACCTGCCCCCCCCGCCCCCCCCCGCCCAAGGGGCACCGAACGGCTGCCAGGTCTACCCGGCTCCGCGGGCGGCCGCCAGGTCTACCCGGCTCCGGAGGCCGGCGCGGCCGCCGGCGGCGCCCGGAGGACGCGGGGTGTCGCTGCCGCAGCGGCCGGTGAAAAGGGCCGCCAGGTCTACCCGGCTCCGCGGGCGGCCGCCAGGTCTACCCGGCTCCGGAGGCCGGCGCGGCCGCCGGCGGCGCCCGGAGGACGCGGGGTGTCGCTGCCGCAGCGGCCGGTGAAAAGGGCCGCCAGGTCTACCCGGCTCCGCGGGCGGCCGCCAGGTCTACCCGGCTCCGGAGGCCGGCGCGGCCGCCGGCGGCGCCCGGAGGACGCGGGGTGTCGCTGCCGCAGCGGCCGGTGAAAAGGGCCGCCAGGTCTACCCGGCTCCGCGGGCGGCCGCCAGGTCTACCCGGCTCCGGAGGCCGGCGCGGCCGCCGGCGGCGCCCGGAGGACGCGGGGTGTCGCTGCCGCAGCGGCCGGTGAAAAGAGCCGCCAGGTCTACCCGGCTCCGCGGGCGGCCGCCAGGTCTACCCGGCTCCGGAGGCCGGCGCGGCCGCCGGCGGCGCCCGGAGGACGCGGGGTGTCGCTGCCGCAGCGGCCGGTGAAAAGAGCCGCCAGGTCTACCCGGCTCCGCGGGCGGCCGCCAGGTCTACCCGGCTCCGGAGGCCGGCGCGGCCGCCGGCGGCGCCCGGAGGACGCGGGGTGTCGCTGCCGCAGCGGCCGGTGAAAAGAGCCGCCAGGTCTACCCGGCTCCGGCGGGACTTAGCCGCATTTCGGGGGCGGGGAGGTAGACCTGATAGCCCCGCCACTTTCTCGGAGCTGGCCAAGGGGTCGCTGTTTTTCGCTGCCTCCAGTTACGTCATCGTAAAAGTCGGTGTCATTGGCGGGTCTCCCCGGTGGGCAGGGACGGCACTCTTGGAGCCGGCCGGGGGCGGGGACGTGATCTCCCGTACTATAGGAGGTAGTGGTGACTCGTGCACGGAGCAGCGCTAGTGAGCGGCTGCAAGGCTTACGGCTCAGCCGGCGAAGTGGAGCGCTGGGCGGCCGTTGTGGTGGTGGTTTTGCCTGGTGGTTCGGCTCGTTTTCTGTCTGTTCGGCCAGTTGGTCTCTCCCGGTGTTTTCCAAGTAAGCCAGCCGGGCGCCTGCGAGGGTCTGGCAGGCTGGCGGTGGCTGTTGACCCGAGTGGTGCGAGAGGTGCAAAGGTGGATTCCGCAGGGCATAGCCCGGTGGCCGGCGGCGGCCACCGGCACTCGAACGCTGGAAGACCGGGTGGAGCCGAGCCTGCCTCGGCTTTCCCCCGGCCCCGGAGGGCCCGATGATGGCAAAGGTGGAGCGCTGGTATATGCGAGGGCAGCTGCCCGTGAGCATCCAGCCCGCCGCGGCTGCCGCCGCCTCCTGAGGGCCTGGTGATGGGCGGGCGAGGTGGCGGCACCTCGTCCTTTGACTCTGGCCTTAAGCTGGAGCGGGCAGAGCGGCAGCCGGTCCCGGTGGCTGGCAGCCGGATGCAGACGGCTGGGGGTTCTCGTGCGTGCCGCAGCTTCCCCCCAGCCCCCGAGGGCCCGATGATGGCACAGGTGAGAGGCTGCAGCGCCTCGTCCTGTTTTTGCCGGCATGAGCCACGCGTGGGCGGCCTGTGGTGTCCGGCCTGCCCCGGCTTGCCTGGTTGCAGGAGGGCTCGGTGGAAAGGTCTGCAGCGCTCTACCGGGTTTAGAGGTGGCGGCACCTCATCGCGTTTTCTCCGGCCTTAAGCTGGAGCCCATGCACGAATTGGGCAGAGTGCAAGCGGCAGCCGGTCCCGGTGGCTGGCAGCCGGATGCAGACGGCTGGGGGTTCTCGTGCGTGCCGCAGCTTCCCCCCAGCCCCCGAGGGCCCGATGATGGCACAGGTGAGAGGCCGCAGCGCCTCGTCCTGTTTCTGCCGGCATGAGCCACGCGTGGGCGGCCTGTGGTGTCCGGCCTGCCCCGGCTTGCCTGGTTGCAGGAGGGCTCGGTGGAAAGGTCTGCAGCGCTGTACCGGGTTAGAGGTGGCGGCACCTCATCGCGTTTTCTCCGGCCTTAAGCTGGAGCCCATGCACGAATTGGGCAGAGTGCAAGCGGCAGCCGGTCCCGGTGGCTGGCAGCCGGATGCAGACGGCTGGGGGTTCTCGTGCGTGCCGCAGCTTCCCCCCAGCCCCCGAGGGCCCGATGATGGCACAGGTGAGAGGCCGCAGCGCCTCGTCCTGTTTCTGCCGGCATGAGCCACGCGTGGGCGGCCTGTGGTGTCCGGCCTGCCCCGGCTTGCCTGGTTGCAGGAGGGCTCGGTGGAAAGGTCTGCAGCGCTGTACCGGGTTAGAGGTGGCGGCACCTCATCGCGTTTTCTCCGGCCTTAAGCTGGAGCCCGCGAAGCGGGAAGAAAAGTGCGGCTGTACCTGGTGGCTGGCAAGTCGAACGCAGGCGGCTGGGGTTGTCTCGCTTCTGTGGCATTCCCCCAGGCCCCGAACACCCGTGCGCGGCATGGGTCCAGGTGCCTTTTTTTTCCCCGACGGCAAGCGGTTGCCTGTGGGGCGGGCAAAGACCGGCAGCCGGTGGCGGTTGCCGGCACTCGAACGCTGGAGGAGCTGGGGGAGTTGAGCCTGCTGTGGCCATCCCCCGGTCCCGTTACCTTCCTCAAGGGAATCGTTGTCTGGAGCCGGGTGGCCCGTGGCACCTCCCGCTCCACGATTTGACTGATCCAGACCCACAGGCAGCGCCCGCTGAGGCGTCCTCGGGTGCGTCGGAGAGCCTCCACGGCGGGCCGGCTCTGCCGGTGTTCAGGCCGTTGGAGCACCTCTCGCAGGCGTTGCCCTCACTCGCACGCAGAGCCCCCGCACCTGCCGTCCGCCCCCGGTTGGCGACGGGTGCGAGTGGCCGTCGCTGTCCCAGGACTCGTGGCCGTGGGGCCTCCGCTCCTTCCTCCGTTCCCTTCCCTTACTGATCGATGAGGCGTTTAGGGCGCGTCGGAGGGGCTTCCCGGCGGGCCGGCTCTGCCGGTGTTCAGGCCGGCGTTGCACCTCTCCGCAGACGTTGCCCTCTCACTCGCACGCAGAGCCCCCGCACCTGCCGTCCGCCCCCGGTTGGCGATGGGTGCGAGTGGCCGTCGCTGTCCCAGGACTCGTGGCCGTGGGGCCTCCGCTCCTTCCTCCGTTCCCTTCCCTTACTGATCGATGAGGCGTTTAGGGCGCGTCGGAGGGGCTTCCCGGCGGGCCGGCTCTGCCGGTGTTCAGGCCGGCGTTGCACCTCTCCGCAGACGTTGCCCTCTCACTCGCACGCAGAGCCCCCGCACCTGCCGTCCGCCCCCGGTTGGCGATGGGTGCGAGTGGCCGTCGCTGTCCCAGGACTCGTGGCCGTGGGGCCTCCGCTCCTTCCTCCTTTCCCTTCCCTTACTGATCGATGAGGCCTTTCGGGTCGCGTCGGAGAGGGCCCTCGGCGGGCCGGCTCTTCTGTGCTCCCCGTAATAGGGAGTCACGGCAGTGTCCGGTGTTCAGGCAGGGTGGTCTCCTTTCCAATTCGCTTCCCGTTGCATGCGAAGTGGTGTCCTGCACCCCCCCCGAGCGAAGGGGGCCGCGATGGTGGCAGTGTCGTCCTCCCCTGCTCAGCGGGGTTCCTCGGGCTTCTTTACTGAACCGGGCTGTGTGACGGCCGCGTGGCCCCGCGAGCCCTCAGGTGTCCTGAAACACGCGAGGCGCCGGTGCTGGCCTCGGTCCGGGTACCCGCAGGTGCCGGCCGTGAGCAGCGCTGGGCGGTGGGGCGGCTGAGCCAAGGAAACGGGGAAAAAAGGCGAGTGTGGGCTGCACCTGCCCGGGTGGGCCC
>NW_027439271.1:165000-177500 GCF_964188355.1 Buteo buteo
ACTCCAGGGCAGTACCCGCATACCCCCGCCCGGTACTCCGGGGAAGTACCCATATACCTCCACCCGGTACTCCGGGGCAGTACCCGCATACCCCCGCCCGGTACTCCGGGGCAGCACCCCTATGCCCCCGCCCGGTACTCCGGGGCAGTACCCGTATGCCCCCGCCCGGTACTCCGGGGCAGTACCAGTACCCCCGCCCGGTACTCCGGGGTACTACCCGTAACACCCACCTGTACTCCTTCGTAGTACCCGTATACCCCCGCCCGGTACTCCGGGGCAGTACCCGCATACCCCTGCCCGGTACTCCGGGGCAGTACCCGTATACCCCCGCCCGGTACCCCGGGGTAGTACCCGTGTACCCCCGTCAGTACTCCGGGGCAGTACCGGTACCCCCGCCCGGTACTCCGGGGTACTACCCGTAACCCCCACCTGTACTCCTTCCTTGGTAGTACCCGTATACCCCCGCCCGGTACTCCGGGGCAGTACCCGCATACCCCCGCCCGGTACTCCGGGGCAGTACCGGTACCCCCGCCCAGTACTCCGGGGTGCTACCCGTAACCCCCACCTGTACTCCTTGGTAGTACCCGTATACCCCCGCCCGGTACTCCGGGGCAGTACCCGCATACCCCCGCCCGGTACTCCGGGGCAGTACCGGTACCCCCGCCCGGTACTCCGGGGTGCTACCCGTAACCCCCACCTGTACTCCTTCCTTGGTAGTACCCGTATACCCCCGCCCGGTACTCCGGGGCAGTACCCGCATACCCCCGCCCGGTACTCCGGGGAAGTACCCATATACCTCCACCCGGTACTCCGGGGCAGTACCCGCATACCCCCGCCCGGTACTCTGGGGCAGTACCCGTATGCCCCCGCCCGGTACTCCGGGGTACTACCCGTAACCCCCACCTGTGCTCCTTCGTAGTACCCGTATACCCCCGTCCTGTACTCCGGGGTAGTACCCGTATACCGCCGCCCGGTACCCCGGGGTAGTACCCGTGTACCCCCGTCAGTACTCCGGGGCAGTACCGGTACCCCCGCCCGGTACGCCGGGGGAAAAACTGCTGTCCCTACGGGCGCGCGAGTTTAGACCCAGCCTTCCTACCCGACCCTCCGCCTTACGCCCGGTGTCCCCAGGCGACGTTCCGGGATAGAACCCGTTCCCCCACCAGTACTCTGGGCCCGTGGCGGAACCCTTTGTGATGCGCCGGAGTTCTACCTGCTGTCCCTACGGGCACGCGGCGATGGATCCCGGCCCCCCATCCTGACCCTCCAGGGTAGGCCCGGCCACCCTACCTGACCCTCTGGGGTCAGCCCGGTGTCCCTACCCGACGCTCCGGGGTAGGCCTGGCGCCCCTACCTCATCCTCCGGGGTAGTACCCGTACCCCTACCGGTGCTCCGGGGTACACCTGCTGTCCCTACAGGCGCTCCGGGGTAGGCCCGGCCACCCTACCTGACCCTCTGGGGTCAGCCCGGTGTCCCTACCCGACGCTCCGGGGTACGCCTGGCGCCCCTACCTCATGCTCCGGGGTAGTACCGGTACCCCTACCGGTGCTCCGGGGTACACCTGCTGTCCCTACAGGCGCTCCGGGGTAGGCCCGGCCACCCTACCTGACCCTCCGGGGTCAGCCCGGTGTCCCTACCCGACGCTCCGGGGTAGGCCTGGCGCCCCTACCTCATCCTCCGGGGTAGTGCCGGTACCCCTGCCGGTGCTCCGGGGTACACCTGCGGTCCCTACAGGCGCTCCGGGGTAGGCCCGGCCACCCTACCTGACCCTCCGGGGTCAGCCCGGTATCCCTACCCGACGCTCCGGGGTAGGCCTGGCGCCCCTACCTCATCCTCCGGGGTAGTACCCGTACCCCTACCGGTGCTCCGGGATACACCTGCGGTCCCTACAGGCGCTCCGGGGTAGGCCCGGCCACCCTACCTGACCCTCTGGGGTCAGCCCGGTGTCCCTACCCGACGCTCCGGGGTACGCCTGGCGCCCCTACCTCATGCTCCGGGGTAGTGCCGGTACCCCTGCCGGTGCTCCGGGGTACACCTGCGGTCCCTACAGGCGCTCCGGGGTAGGCCCGGCCACCCTACCTGACCCTCCGGGGTCAGCCCGGTATCCCTACCCGACGCTCCGGGGTAGGCCTGGCGCCCCTACCTCATCCTCCGGGGTAGTGCCGGTACCCCTGCCGGTGCTCCGGGGTACACCTGCGGTCCCTACAGGCGCTCCGGGGTAGGCCCGGCCACCCTACCTGACCCTCCGGGGTCAGCCCGGTGTCCCTACCCGACGCTCCGGGGTAGGCCTGGCGCCCCTACCTCATCCTCCGGGGTAGTGCCGGTACCCCTGCCGGTGCTCCGGGATACCCCTGCGGTCCCTACAGGCGCTCCGGGGTAGGCCCGGCCACCCTACCTGACCCTCTGGGGTCAGCCCGGTGTCCCTACCCGACGCTCCGGGGTAGGCCTGGCGCCCCTACCTCATCCTCCGGGGTAGTGCCGGTACCCCTGCCGGTGCTCCGGGGTACACCTGCGGTCCCTACAGGCGCTCCGGGGTAGGCCCGGCCACCCTACCTGACCCTCCGGGGTCAGCCCGGTATCCCTACCCGACGCTCCGGGGTAGGCCTGGCGCCCCTACCTCATCCTCCGGGGTAGTGCCGGTACCCCTGCCGGTGCTCCGGGGTACACCTGCGGTCCCTACAGGCGCTCCGGGGTAGGCCCGGCCACCCTACCTGACCCTCTGGGGTCAGCCCGGTGTCCCTACCCGACGCTCCGGGGTAGGCCTGGCGCCCCTACCTCATCCTCCGGGGTAGTGCCGGTACCCCTGCCGGTGCTCCGGGGTACACCTGCGGTCCCTACAGGCGCTCCGGGGTAGGCCCGGCCACCCTACCTGACCCTCCGGGGTCAGCCCGGTGTCCCTACCCGACGCTCCGGGGTAGGCCTGGCGCCCCTACCTCATCCTCCGGGGTAGTGCCGGTACCCCTACCGGTGCTCCGGGATACCCCTGCGGTCCCTACAGGCGCTCCGGGGTAGGCCCGGCCACCCTACCTGACCCTCCGGGGTCAGCCCGGTGTCCCTACCCGACGCTCCGGGGTAGGCCTGGCGCCCCTACCTCATCCTCCGGGGTAGTGCCGGTACCCCTGCCGGTGCTCCGGGGTACACCTGCGGTCCCTACAGGCGCTCCGGGGTAGGCCCGGCCACCCTACCTGACCCTCCGGGGTCAGCCCGGTATCCCTACCCGACGCTCCGGGGTAGGCCTGGCGCCCCTACCTCATCCTCCGGGGTAGTGCCGGTACCCCTGCCGGTGCTCCGGGGTACACCTGCGGTCCCTACAGGCGCTCCGGGGTAGGCCCGGCCACCCTACCTGACCCTCCGGGGTCAGCCCGGTGTCCCTACCCGACGCTCCGGGGTAGGCCTGGCGCCCCTACCTCATCCTCCGGGGTAGTGCCGGTACCCCTGCCGGTGCTCCGGGGTACACCTGCGGTCCCTACAGGCGCTCCGGGGTAGGCCCGGCCACCCTACCTGACCCTCCGGGGTCAGCCCGGTATCCCTACCCGACGCTCCGGGGTAGGCCTGGCGCCCCTACCTCATCCTCCGGGGTAGTGCCGGTACCCCTGCCGGTGCTCCGGGGTACACCTGCGGTCCCTACAGGCGCTCCGGGATAGGCCCGGCCACCCTACCTGACCCTCCGGGGTCAGCCCGGTATCCCTACCCGACGCTCCGGGGTAGGCCTGGCGCCCCTACCTCATCCTCCGGGGTAGTGCCGGTACCCCTGCCGGTGCTCCGGGGTACACCTGCGGTCCCTACAGGCGCTCCGGGGTAGGCCCGGCCACCCTACCTGACCCTCCGGGGTCAGCCCGGTATCCCTACCCGACGCTCCGGGGTAGGCCTGGCGCCCCTACCTCATCCTCCGGGGTAGTGCCGGTACCCCTGCCGGTGCTCCGGGGTACACCTGCGGTCCCTACAGGCGCTCCGGGGTAGGCCCGGCCACCCTACCTGACCCTCTGGGGTCAGCCCGGTGTCCCTACCCGACGCTCCGGGGTAGGCCTGGCGCCCCTACCTCATCCTCCGGGGTAGTGCCGGTACCCCTGCCGGTGCTCCGGGGTACACCTGCGGTCCCTACAGGCGCTCCGGGGTAGGCCCGGCCACCCTACCTGACCCTCTGGGGTCAGCCCGGTGTCCCTACCCGACGCTCCGGGGTAGGCCTGGCGCCCCTACCTCATCCTCCGGGGTAGTGCCGGTACCCCTACCGGTGCTCCGGGGTACACCTGCGGTCCCTACAGGCGCTCCGGGGTAGGCCCGGCCACCCTACCTGACTTTCTGGGGGTCAGCCCGGTATCCCTACCTGATGCTCCGGGGTAGTCCTGGCCTCCTTACCTGTGTCTCCGGGTAAACCTGGCCACGCTGCAGGGTCGGCCTGCACTCCCTGGCCGCACTACGGGCCGGTCCTGATTAGTGTATTAAGACCGCTCCGCGATTCCACTTTCTTAAAATTTATTGTGTCTGACAGCTTGTCTTTTACCGCGCACGCAGGCAGGCAGGCAGGCAGGCAGGCACGCGTCAAAAACGTGAGAGCAAAGCGTTACCCGCAGTCGGAGTACTTTATCGGTAACGACTTCTTCGGGAAGAGGCGCCGACGCTGCTCTCTCGTCTCTGTACGAGTCGGTGGCCGTCCGGGTACCGCGTGGCACCGTTGGCGTGGGATCCGCTCCTAAACGAATACAGAAGAATCGATACGCTATGAATCGTCATCGATTGAAGTTATTAACAGTTGACGAGCGATGCTGGATTGTATCGTTTATGGAGCGTCACCTACCGACTGATTTAGCGCTACGCGGTAATACGCTTTCTGGCAGTTCCTTAAATAACAAAACTCATTCGTTCACGCACGCTAGGTGTGCATCCCTTCGTTAATAGCCGGAGAAGGAATACGTACGTACGTACGTACGTACCTACCAGCGGATCGTCACGGATTGAATATGACTCGATTAGTAGTCACCAGTATTATAAATTACCGACTCCTAAAGTTTGATTGCGGCACTCCTTTAGGACCTTGCGACGCTCTTGGTTAACGTTAGCGTTCTCCGGCCCCTGCGTTATCGCGCATTAACTGTTCATTGGCCTCCGAGGGACGGCGGTCTCGCAGGCCTCTGAAGAAAGCCAGTCGGCTGCCTGACAAGCGGTCCCTGTGGCCGAGGCCGACTTAGCCGAGCATCCTCGGAGACGACGAGCTCGCGTGGCCGCCGTGCCGGCTGACCGGCCCGCCCCGGGGCCGTTTCCCCCCCGCTCCCCGTCGCCGAAGGAGCGCGCCCCCCGCCACCGCCTAAGGCCGCTGGGACCTTCCTCACCGCTCGAACGCATCCCGCCGGCGACGGAGCCGCTGATGCCCCTCTGTCGGAAGCGCGGCGCGCCTCTCCGGCAGCCCTGGCTGGGGCCCTGGAGCCCCAGGTCTCTGCCCAGGCCGAGGCACGCGGCTGCTGCTTTGCCAGGGACGGGTCCGACCGGGAGCCGAGCGCATCGCCCGTAGGCAGGCACGGGCGCAGGCCGGACGTCGAAGCGGCCGACCACCCGGGCTGTAACAGAGAAAGCGGCGTTAGCGACACCGTTACAAATCTTTCTCATTTCCACCTGCGTGCGCGCCCGCACCCCGCCAAAACAGGCCCCCGGCCCGAACGCCCACCGCCTGCTGCTGCAGCCGCTCACCCGCCCTTAGACACACGCACGCGCACGCACGCACTGCCCCCCCCCCATTCGAGTCCCCGCCCCAAACACCTCCCGCCCGCCACCGCACCCACTCGCACGGGGCTACACACGTGCGCACCCCCCCCCCCCGCAACCGGCCCCCCCCAGCCCAAACCCTCCACCCGCTGCCCCGCTCACAGTCGTGCGCTCAAAACGCACACGCGCGCAGCCCCCCCCCCCCCCCCGCCCGAAACAGGGCCCCGGGCCGACACCCCCCACCCCCGTCACCCCGGGCCCGCCGCTGCACGCACACACACACCGCCCCCCCGCCCTCCCGCCACGCAGTTCGCGCCGAGCCTGGCTGCCCCTGCTCCCCCCTTCCGCCACCAGGCTTGCCGCCCCCGGTGGTGGAAGGCGGGAGACTTTAGGACCCTGCGGCGTCCCTGCCGGCTCCGTGCCCGGGCGGGAGAGGGGAGCCCCCCCGGTGCCCTGCCGTCTCTAAACCCCAGCTGCCGAGTCCCTATCCTGCCGCACCCGTGGCCCCGCTCCCGCCTTTCTTTCTCAGCCAGCCACGCACTCGCCCTGCTCCACTCCCGCCCGCCGCCGCCGCGGGGGGAAAACTAAAGGACCGGGGGGGTGGGACGGGGACGGGGACGGGGACGGGGACGGGGGAGAGAAGTAAAAAAAATAAAACTCCAACCGATCCAAACAGAAGCCTTCTCCGAAAAGACACACCGTCCCCCCTCGCCAGCCTGCCTCTGCGCCAGGCTCCCCGCCTGCTCGCCAGCCGCTCTCGCCCTGCTGCACTCCTGCCCGCCCTCGCCGCGGGGGGAAAACTAAACGACCGGGGGGGACGGGACGGGGACGGGGACGGGGACGGGGACGGGGGAGAGAAGTAAAAAAAATAAAACTCCAACCGATCCAAACAGAAGCCTTCTCCGAAAAGACACACCGTCCCCCCTCGCCAGCCTGCCTCTGCGCCAGGCTCCCCGCCTGCTCGCCCTGCTCCACTCCTGCCCGCCCCCGCCGCGGGGGGAAAACTAAACGACCGGGGGGGGGGGGGGACGGGGACGGGGACGGGGACGGGGGAGAGAAGTAAAAAAAATAAAACTCCAACCGATCCAAACAGAAGCCTTCTCCGAAAAGACACACCGTCCCCCCTCGCCAGCCTGCCTCTGCGCCAGGCTCCCCGCCTGCTCGCCAGCCGCTCTCGCCCTGCTCCATTCCTGCCCGCCCCCGCCGCGGGGGGAAAACTAAACGACCGGGGGGGGGGGGACGGGGACGGGGACGGGGACGGGGGAGAGAAGTAAAAAAAATAAAACTCCAACCGATCCAAACAGAAGCCTTCTCCGAAAAGACACACCGTCCCCCCTCGCCAGCCTGCCTCTGCGCCAGGCTCCCCGCCTGCTCGCCAGCCGCTCTCGCCCTGCTCCACTCCTGCCCGCCCCCGCCGCGGGGGGAAAACTAAACGACCGGGGGGGGGGGGACGGGGACGGGGACGGGGACGGGGACGGGGACGGGGGAGAGAAGTAAAAAAAATAAAACTCCAACCGATCCAAACAGAAGCCTTCTCCGAAAAGACACACCGTCCCCCCTCGCCAGCCTACCTCTGCGCCAGGCTCCCCGCCTGCTCGCCAGCCGCTCTCGCCCCCCCTCTTTTCTAGCCTCCTTTCCCCGCCGCTGCTGCCGCCGCGACTGAGCAGCAGACCGTTGCCGTGGCGGGAAACACCACAGTTTCCGGGGGCCCCGTTGCCGGGCTGCAGACCACCCCACCCAGCCACCCGCCCCCCAACCCCCCGTCTCCAGGGCGCCGGAAAGTCTGTGATCGGGTGGGGCCGGGGGAGGGGGGGGGGGGGGGGCTGCACCTACTGGCCTGCAGGTCCGGGACTGCAGCGCGGGGAGGGAGGGGGAGCACACCGGTGCAGGGGTGCGTGTAGCTGTGTGTGCCTGCGTCGCGTTCTGTGTGTGTGTGTGTGTGTGTGTGCGCGCGCCTCTGAGCGCGCGTGTGTCACCGGGGGGGGGGGGGGGTGGCAGTGCCTGCAGGATCGCAGATATGTATTTTAAAGTATTTATTTTATTAAAAAAAGGAAAACGTCAAAAAAACACCAAAAAAAACCAGGCGGGGGGGGGGGGGAGAAAAATTAAAAACAACCCCCCAAAAAAAGCCCAAGACCGCAAAAACCAAAACCAAAAGTCGGCGAGCACCCAGCAGCGCCGGGACCCGAACCTGAACCTGGCAAGGGGCTACCAGTCCTGAAGGCACCCAGTGAACAGCGAACTCGCGCCGGGGAGCCGGGCAGTTTGTGCCGGGGGCTGCCACCTCTGCCCGGACCCCGCCGACAGAATATGGTTGGGGGGGGGGGGGGGCAGCAGCGGAGCAGAGGGGCTGGCTGGTGTGGTGAAGCTGGCAAGTGCCTGGCAGCCACCGGCTCGGAATAGGTGCGTGCACGTGCATGAGAACGACGAGGGTGGGGGGGGGGGTGTGTGTGTGTCAGGAAACAAAAATTATTTTGAAAACTGGTTGTCGTTAATATTGTATTAATATTTCCCGCCGGAATCAATAAAGGTGAAATAACTCTTGCATCAGACAGTACGTTTAAACGTGCTCCCTTGGTGTAGAAGTGGTTCAAACTCGGGAAGGGGAGGGGGAAAGAAATGCCGTCCGGGAGAACCGGGAGAGGGTGGCCCTTTTAATCAGATTTGCTAAAATCTCAAAAGAAAGAAAAAAAAAAAAAAAAACGAAAAAAACGAACCAAAAACAGGCGCACCTGCCCCCCCCGCCCCCCCCCGCCCAAGGGGCACCGAACGGCTGCCAGGTCTACCCGGCTCCGCGGGCGGCCGCCAGGTCTACCCGGCTCCGGAGGCCGGCGCGGCCGCCGGCGGCGCCCGGAGGACGCGGGGTGTCGCTGCCGCAGCGGCCGGTGAAAAGGGCCGCCAGGTCTACCCGGCTCCGCGGGCGGCCGCCAGGTCTACCCGGCTCCGGAGGCCGGCGCGGCCGCCGGCGGCGCCCGGAGGACGCGGGGTGTCGCTGCCGCAGCGGCCGGTGAAAAGGGCCGCCAGGTCTACCCGGCTCCGCGGGCGGCCGCCAGGTCTACCCGGCTCCGGAGGCCGGCGCGGCCGCCGGCGGCGCCCGGAGGACGCGGGGTGTCGCTGCCGCAGCGGCCGGTGAAAAGGGCCGCCAGGTCTACCCGGCTCCGCGGGCGGCCGCCAGGTCTACCCGGCTCCGGAGGCCGGCGCGGCCGCCGGCGGCGCCCGGAGGACGCGGGGTGTCGCTGCCGCAGCGGCCGGTGAAAAGAGCCGCCAGGTCTACCCGGCTCCGCGGGCGGCCGCCAGGTCTACCCGGCTCCGGAGGCCGGCGCGGCCGCCGGCGGCGCCCGGAGGACGCGGGGTGTCGCTGCCGCAGCGGCCGGTGAAAAGAGCCGCCAGGTCTACCCGGCTCCGCGGGCGGCCGCCAGGTCTACCCGGCTCCGGAGGCCGGCGCGGCCGCCGGCGGCGCCCGGAGGACGCGGGGTGTCGCTGCCGCAGCGGCCGGTGAAAAGAGCCGCCAGGTCTACCCGGCTCCGGCGGGACTTAGCCGCATTTCGGGGGCGGGGAGGTAGACCTGATAGCCCCGCCACTTTCTCGGAGCTGGCCAAGGGGTCGCTGTTTTTCGCTGCCTCCAGTTACGTCATCGTAAAAGTCGGTGTCATTGGCGGGTCTCCCCGGTGGGCAGGGACGGCACTCTTGGAGCCGGCCGGGGGCGGGGACGTGATCTCCCGTACTATAGGAGGTAGTGGTGACTCGTGCACGGAGCAGCGCTAGTGAGCGGCTGCAAGGCTTACGGCTCAGCCGGCGAAGTGGAGCGCTGGGCGGCCGTTGTGGTGGTGGTTTTGCCTGGTGGTTCGGCTCGTTTTCTGTCTGTTCGGCCAGTTGGTCTCTCCCGGTGTTTTCCAAGTAAGCCAGCCGGGCGCCTGCGAGGGTCTGGCAGGCTGGCGGTGGCTGTTGACCCGAGTGGTGCGAGAGGTGCAAAGGTGGATTCCGCAGGGCATAGCCCGGTGGCCGGCGGCGGCCACCGGCACTCGAACGCTGGAAGACCGGGTGGAGCCGAGCCTGCCTCGGCTTTCCCCCGGCCCCGGAGGGCCCGATGATGGCAAAGGTGGAGCGCTGGTATATGCGAGGGCAGCTGCCCGTGAGCATCCAGCCCGCCGCGGCTGCCGCCGCCTCCTGAGGGCCTGGTGATGGGCGGGCGAGGTGGCGGCACCTCGTCCTTTGACTCTGGCCTTAAGCTGGAGCGGGCAGAGCGGCAGCCGGTCCCGGTGGCTGGCAGCCGGATGCAGACGGCTGGGGGTTCTCGTGCGTGCCGCAGCTTCCCCCCAGCCCCCGAGGGCCCGATGATGGCACAGGTGAGAGGCCGCAGCGCCTCGTCCTGTTTTTGCCGGCATGAGCCACGCGTGGGCGGCCTGTGGTGTCCGGCCTGCCCCGGCTTGCCTGGTTGCAGGAGGGCTCGGTGGAAAGGTCTGCAGCGCTCTACCGGGTTTAGAGGTGGCGGCACCTCATCGCGTTTTCTCCGGCCTTAAGCTGGAGCCCATGCACGAATTGGGCAGAGTGCAAGCGGCAGCCGGTCCCGGTGGCTGGCAGCCGGATGCAGACGGCTGGGGGTTCTCGTGCGTGCCGCAGCTTCCCCCCAGCCCCCGAGGGCCCGATGATGGCACAGGTGAGAGGCCGCAGCGCCTCGTCCTGTTTCTGCCGGCATGAGCCACGCGTGGGCGGCCTGTGGTGTCCGGCCTGCCCCGGCTTGCCTGGTTGCAGGAGGGCTCGGTGGAAAGGTCTGCAGCGCTGTACCGGGTTAGAGGTGGCGGCACCTCATCGCGTTTTCTCCGGCCTTAAGCTGGAGCCCATGCACGAATTGGGCAGAGTGCAAGCGGCAGCCGGTCCCGGTGGCTGGCAGCCGGATGCAGACGGCTGGGGGTTCTCGTGCGTGCCGCAGCTTCCCCCCAGCCCCCGAGGGCCCGATGATGGCACAGGTGAGAGGCCGCAGCGCCTCGTCCTGTTTCTGCCGGCATGAGCCACGCGTGGGCGGCCTGTGGTGTCCGGCCTGCCCCGGCTTGCCTGGTTGCAGGAGGGCTCGGTGGAAAGGTCTGCAGCGCTGTACCGGGTTAGAGGTGGCGGCACCTCATCGCGTTTTCTCCGGCCTTAAGCTGGAGCCCGCGAAGCGGGAAGAAAAGTGCGGCTGTACCTGGTGGCTGGCAAGTCGAACGCAGGCGGCTGGGGTTGTCTCGCTTCTGTGGCATTCCCCCAGGCCCCGAACACCCGTGCGCGGCATGGGTCCAGGTGCCTTTTTTTTCCCCGACGGCAAGCGGTTGCCTGTGGGGCGGGCAAAGACCGGCAGCCGGTGGCGGTTGCCGGCACTCGAACGCTGGAGGAGCTGGGGGAGTTGAGCCTGCTGTGGCCATCCCCCGGTCCCGTTACCTTCCTCAAGGGAATCGTTGTCTGGAGCCGGGTGGCCCGTGGCACCTCCCGCTCCACGATTTGACTGATCCAGACCCACAGGCAGCGCCCGCTGAGGCGTCCTCGGGTGCGTCGGAGAGCCTCCACGGCGGGCCGGCTCTGCCGGTGTTCAGGCCGTTGGAGCACCTCTCGCAGGCGTTGCCCTCACTCGCACGCAGAGCCCCCGCACCTGCCGTCCGCCCCCGGTTGGCGACGGGTGCGAGTGGCCGTCGCTGTCCCAGGACTCGTGGCCGTGGGGCCTCCGCTCCTTCCTCCGTTCCCTTCCCTTACTGATCGATGAGGCGTTTAGGGCGCGTCGGAGGGGCTTCCCGGCGGGCCGGCTCTGCCGGTGTTCAGGCCGGCGTTGCACCTCTCCGCAGACGTTGCCCTCTCACTCGCACGCAGAGCCCCCGCACCTGCCGTCCGCCCCCGGTTGGCGATGGGTGCGAGTGGCCGTCGCTGTCCCAGGACTCGTGGCCGTGGGGCCTCCGCTCCTTCCTCCGTTCCCTTCCCTTACTGATCGATGAGGCGTTTAGGGCGCGTCGGAGGGGCTTCCCGGCGGGCCGGCTCTGCCGGTGTTCAGGCCGGCGTTGCACCTCTCCGCAGACGTTGCCCTCTCACTCGCACGCAGAGCCCCCGCACCTGCCGTCCGCCCCCGGTTGGCGATGGGTGCGAGTGGCCGTCGCTGTCCCAGGACTCGTGGCCGTGGGGCCTCCGCTCCTTCCTCCTTTCCCTTCCCTTACTGATCGATGAGGCCTTTCGGGTCGCGTCGGAGAGGGCCCTCGGCGGGCCGGCTCTTCTGTGCTCCCCGTAATAGGGAGTCACGGCAGTGTCCGGTGTTCAGGCAGGGTGGTCTCCTTTCCAATTCGCTTCCCGTTGCATGCGAAGTGGTGTCCTGCACCCCCCCCGAGCGAAGGGGGCCGCGATGGTGGCAGTGTCGTCCTCCCCTGCTCAGCGGGGTTCCTCGGGCTTCTTTACTGAACCGGGCTGTGTGACGGCCGCGTGGCCCCGCGAGCCCTCAGGTGTCCTGAAACACGCGAGGCGCCGGTGCTGGCCTCGGTCCGGGTACCCGCAGGTGCCGGCCGTGAGCAGCGCTGGGCGGTGGGGCGGCTGAGCCAAGGAAACGGGGAAAAAAGGCGAGTGTGGGCTGCACCTGCCCGGGTGGGCCCCGAGGCGTGCCGCGGGCGGCAGGGGGGCGTCCCCCTCCGCCGCTGCCGTCTCTGATGCTTTTCGTGCCGCTCCCCCGCCTGCTGCAGAGCGAGCCGCCCTGGCAGAGGGCCTTGGTCCTGGGGTCGTGCCCGTCTCGGCGGGTCGCTGTCTCCTCTAGCACGTCCGGTGCTCCCGCGGCAGGGGGGTGAGTCCCTCTCCCCCT
>NW_027439271.1:190000-200000 GCF_964188355.1 Buteo buteo
GCGACGTTCCGGGATAGAACCCGTTCCCCCACCAGTACTCTGGGCCCGTGGCGGAACCCTTTGTGATGCGCCGGAGTTCTACCTGCTGTCCCTACGGGCACGCGGCGATGGATCCCGGCCCCCCATCCTGACCCTCCAGGGTAGGCCCGGCCACCCTACCTGACCCTCTGGGGTCAGCCCGGTGTCCCTACCCGACGCTCCGGGGTAGGCCTGGCGCCCCTACCTCATCCTCCGGGGTAGTACCCGTACCCCTACCGGTGCTCCGGGGTACACCTGCTGTCCCTACAGGCGCTCCGGGGTAGGCCCGGCCACCCTACCTGACCCTCTGGGGTCAGCCCGGTGTCCCTACCCGACGCTCCGGGGTACGCCTGGCGCCCCTACCTCATGCTCCGGGGTAGTACCGGTACCCCTACCGGTGCTCCGGGGTACACCTGCTGTCCCTACAGGCGCTCCGGGGTAGGCCCGGCCACCCTACCTGACCCTCCGGGGTCAGCCCGGTGTCCCTACCCGACGCTCCGGGGTAGGCCTGGCGCCCCTACCTCATCCTCCGGGGTAGTGCCGGTACCCCTGCCGGTGCTCCGGGGTACACCTGCGGTCCCTACAGGCGCTCCGGGGTAGGCCCGGCCACCCTACCTGACCCTCCGGGGTCAGCCCGGTATCCCTACCCGACGCTCCGGGGTAGGCCTGGCGCCCCTACCTCATCCTCCGGGGTAGTACCCGTACCCCTACCGGTGCTCCGGGATACACCTGCGGTCCCTACAGGCGCTCCGGGGTAGGCCCGGCCACCCTACCTGACCCTCTGGGGTCAGCCCGGTGTCCCTACCCGACGCTCCGGGGTACGCCTGGCGCCCCTACCTCATGCTCCGGGGTAGTGCCGGTACCCCTGCCGGTGCTCCGGGGTACACCTGCGGTCCCTACAGGCGCTCCGGGGTAGGCCCGGCCACCCTACCTGACCCTCCGGGGTCAGCCCGGTATCCCTACCCGACGCTCCGGGGTAGGCCTGGCGCCCCTACCTCATCCTCCGGGGTAGTGCCGGTACCCCTGCCGGTGCTCCGGGGTACACCTGCGGTCCCTACAGGCGCTCCGGGGTAGGCCCGGCCACCCTACCTGACCCTCCGGGGTCAGCCCGGTGTCCCTACCCGACGCTCCGGGGTAGGCCTGGCGCCCCTACCTCATCCTCCGGGGTAGTGCCGGTACCCCTGCCGGTGCTCCGGGATACCCCTGCGGTCCCTACAGGCGCTCCGGGGTAGGCCCGGCCACCCTACCTGACCCTCTGGGGTCAGCCCGGTGTCCCTACCCGACGCTCCGGGGTAGGCCTGGCGCCCCTACCTCATCCTCCGGGGTAGTGCCGGTACCCCTGCCGGTGCTCCGGGGTACACCTGCGGTCCCTACAGGCGCTCCGGGGTAGGCCCGGCCACCCTACCTGACCCTCCGGGGTCAGCCCGGTATCCCTACCCGACGCTCCGGGGTAGGCCTGGCGCCCCTACCTCATCCTCCGGGGTAGTGCCGGTACCCCTGCCGGTGCTCCGGGGTACACCTGCGGTCCCTACAGGCGCTCCGGGGTAGGCCCGGCCACCCTACCTGACCCTCTGGGGTCAGCCCGGTGTCCCTACCCGACGCTCCGGGGTAGGCCTGGCGCCCCTACCTCATCCTCCGGGGTAGTGCCGGTACCCCTGCCGGTGCTCCGGGGTACACCTGCGGTCCCTACAGGCGCTCCGGGGTAGGCCCGGCCACCCTACCTGACCCTCCGGGGTCAGCCCGGTGTCCCTACCCGACGCTCCGGGGTAGGCCTGGCGCCCCTACCTCATCCTCCGGGGTAGTGCCGGTACCCCTACCGGTGCTCCGGGATACCCCTGCGGTCCCTACAGGCGCTCCGGGGTAGGCCCGGCCACCCTACCTGACCCTCCGGGGTCAGCCCGGTGTCCCTACCCGACGCTCCGGGGTAGGCCTGGCGCCCCTACCTCATCCTCCGGGGTAGTGCCGGTACCCCTGCCGGTGCTCCGGGGTACACCTGCGGTCCCTACAGGCGCTCCGGGGTAGGCCCGGCCACCCTACCTGACCCTCCGGGGTCAGCCCGGTATCCCTACCCGACGCTCCGGGGTAGGCCTGGCGCCCCTACCTCATCCTCCGGGGTAGTGCCGGTACCCCTGCCGGTGCTCCGGGGTACACCTGCGGTCCCTACAGGCGCTCCGGGGTAGGCCCGGCCACCCTACCTGACCCTCCGGGGTCAGCCCGGTGTCCCTACCCGACGCTCCGGGGTAGGCCTGGCGCCCCTACCTCATCCTCCGGGGTAGTGCCGGTACCCCTGCCGGTGCTCCGGGGTACACCTGCGGTCCCTACAGGCGCTCCGGGGTAGGCCCGGCCACCCTACCTGACCCTCCGGGGTCAGCCCGGTATCCCTACCCGACGCTCCGGGGTAGGCCTGGCGCCCCTACCTCATCCTCCGGGGTAGTGCCGGTACCCCTGCCGGTGCTCCGGGGTACACCTGCGGTCCCTACAGGCGCTCCGGGATAGGCCCGGCCACCCTACCTGACCCTCCGGGGTCAGCCCGGTATCCCTACCCGACGCTCCGGGGTAGGCCTGGCGCCCCTACCTCATCCTCCGGGGTAGTGCCGGTACCCCTGCCGGTGCTCCGGGGTACACCTGCGGTCCCTACAGGCGCTCCGGGGTAGGCCCGGCCACCCTACCTGACCCTCCGGGGTCAGCCCGGTATCCCTACCCGACGCTCCGGGGTAGGCCTGGCGCCCCTACCTCATCCTCCGGGGTAGTGCCGGTACCCCTGCCGGTGCTCCGGGGTACACCTGCGGTCCCTACAGGCGCTCCGGGGTAGGCCCGGCCACCCTACCTGACCCTCTGGGGTCAGCCCGGTGTCCCTACCCGACGCTCCGGGGTAGGCCTGGCGCCCCTACCTCATCCTCCGGGGTAGTGCCGGTACCCCTGCCGGTGCTCCGGGGTACACCTGCGGTCCCTACAGGCGCTCCGGGGTAGGCCCGGCCACCCTACCTGACCCTCTGGGGTCAGCCCGGTGTCCCTACCCGACGCTCCGGGGTAGGCCTGGCGCCCCTACCTCATCCTCCGGGGTAGTGCCGGTACCCCTACCGGTGCTCCGGGGTACACCTGCGGTCCCTACAGGCGCTCCGGGGTAGGCCCGGCCACCCTACCTGACTTTCTGGGGGTCAGCCCGGTATCCCTACCTGATGCTCCGGGGTAGTCCTGGCCTCCTTACCTGTGTCTCCGGGTAAACCTGGCCACGCTGCAGGGTCGGCCTGCACTCCCTGGCCGCACTACGGGCCGGTCCTGATTAGTGTATTAAGACCGCTCCGCGATTCCACTTTCTTAAAATTTATTGTGTCTGACAGCTTGTCTTTTACCGCGCACGCAGGCAGGCAGGCAGGCAGGCAGGCACGCGTCAAAAACGTGAGAGCAAAGCGTTACCCGCAGTCGGAGTACTTTATCGGTAACGACTTCTTCGGGAAGAGGCGCCGACGCTGCTCTCTCGTCTCTGTACGAGTCGGTGGCCGTCCGGGTACCGCGTGGCACCGTTGGCGTGGGATCCGCTCCTAAACGAATACAGAAGAATCGATACGCTATGAATCGTCATCGATTGAAGTTATTAACAGTTGACGAGCGATGCTGGATTGTATCGTTTATGGAGCGTCACCTACCGACTGATTTAGCGCTACGCGGTAATACGCTTTCTGGCAGTTCCTTAAATAACAAAACTCATTCGTTCACGCACGCTAGGTGTGCATCCCTTCGTTAATAGCCGGAGAAGGAATACGTACGTACGTACGTACGTACCTACCAGCGGATCGTCACGGATTGAATATGACTCGATTAGTAGTCACCAGTATTATAAATTACCGACTCCTAAAGTTTGATTGCGGCACTCCTTTAGGACCTTGCGACGCTCTTGGTTAACGTTAGCGTTCTCCGGCCCCTGCGTTATCGCGCATTAACTGTTCATTGGCCTCCGAGGGACGGCGGTCTCGCAGGCCTCTGAAGAAAGCCAGTCGGCTGCCTGACAAGCGGTCCCTGTGGCCGAGGCCGACTTAGCCGAGCATCCTCGGAGACGACGAGCTCGCGTGGCCGCCGTGCCGGCTGACCGGCCCGCCCCGGGGCCGTTTCCCCCCCGCTCCCCGTCGCCGAAGGAGCGCGCCCCCCGCCACCGCCTAAGGCCGCTGGGACCTTCCTCACCGCTCGAACGCATCCCGCCGGCGACGGAGCCGCTGATGCCCCTCTGTCGGAAGCGCGGCGCGCCTCTCCGGCAGCCCTGGCTGGGGCCCTGGAGCCCCAGGTCTCTGCCCAGGCCGAGGCACGCGGCTGCTGCTTTGCCAGGGACGGGTCCGACCGGGAGCCGAGCGCATCGCCCGTAGGCAGGCACGGGCGCAGGCCGGACGTCGAAGCGGCCGACCACCCGGGCTGTAACAGAGAAAGCGGCGTTAGCGACACCGTTACAAATCTTTCTCATTTCCACCTGCGTGCGCGCCCGCACCCCGCCAAAACAGGCCCCCGGCCCGAACGCCCACCGCCTGCTGCTGCAGCCGCTCACCCGCCCTTAGACACACGCACGCGCACGCACGCACTGCCCCCCCCCCATTCGAGTCCCCGCCCCAAACACCTCCCGCCCGCCACCGCACCCACTCGCACGGGGCTACACACGTGCGCACCCCCCCCCCCCGCAACCGGCCCCCCCCAGCCCAAACCCTCCACCCGCTGCCCCGCTCACAGTCGTGCGCTCAAAACGCACACGCGCGCAGCCCCCCCCCCCCCCCCGCCCGAAACAGGGCCCCGGGCCGACACCCCCCACCCCCGTCACCCCGGGCCCGCCGCTGCACGCACACACACACCGCCCCCCCGCCCTCCCGCCACGCAGTTCGCGCCGAGCCTGGCTGCCCCTGCTCCCCCCTTCCGCCACCAGGCTTGCCGCCCCCGGTGGTGGAAGGCGGGAGACTTTAGGACCCTGCGGCGTCCCTGCCGGCTCCGTGCCCGGGCGGGAGAGGGGAGCCCCCCCGGTGCCCTGCCGTCTCTAAACCCCAGCTGCCGAGTCCCTATCCTGCCGCACCCGTGGCCCCGCTCCCGCCTTTCTTTCTCAGCCAGCCACGCACTCGCCCTGCTCCACTCCCGCCCGCCGCCGCCGCGGGGGGAAAACTAAAGGACCGGGGGGGTGGGACGGGGACGGGGACGGGGACGGGGACGGGGGAGAGAAGTAAAAAAAATAAAACTCCAACCGATCCAAACAGAAGCCTTCTCCGAAAAGACACACCGTCCCCCCTCGCCAGCCTGCCTCTGCGCCAGGCTCCCCGCCTGCTCGCCAGCCGCTCTCGCCCTGCTGCACTCCTGCCCGCCCTCGCCGCGGGGGGAAAACTAAACGACCGGGGGGGACGGGACGGGGACGGGGACGGGGACGGGGACGGGGGAGAGAAGTAAAAAAAATAAAACTCCAACCGATCCAAACAGAAGCCTTCTCCGAAAAGACACACCGTCCCCCCTCGCCAGCCTGCCTCTGCGCCAGGCTCCCCGCCTGCTCGCCCTGCTCCACTCCTGCCCGCCCCCGCCGCGGGGGGAAAACTAAACGACCGGGGGGGGGGGGGGACGGGGACGGGGACGGGGACGGGGGAGAGAAGTAAAAAAAATAAAACTCCAACCGATCCAAACAGAAGCCTTCTCCGAAAAGACACACCGTCCCCCCTCGCCAGCCTGCCTCTGCGCCAGGCTCCCCGCCTGCTCGCCAGCCGCTCTCGCCCTGCTCCATTCCTGCCCGCCCCCGCCGCGGGGGGAAAACTAAACGACCGGGGGGGGGGGGACGGGGACGGGGACGGGGACGGGGGAGAGAAGTAAAAAAAATAAAACTCCAACCGATCCAAACAGAAGCCTTCTCCGAAAAGACACACCGTCCCCCCTCGCCAGCCTGCCTCTGCGCCAGGCTCCCCGCCTGCTCGCCAGCCGCTCTCGCCCTGCTCCACTCCTGCCCGCCCCCGCCGCGGGGGGAAAACTAAACGACCGGGGGGGGGGGGACGGGGACGGGGACGGGGACGGGGACGGGGACGGGGGAGAGAAGTAAAAAAAATAAAACTCCAACCGATCCAAACAGAAGCCTTCTCCGAAAAGACACACCGTCCCCCCTCGCCAGCCTACCTCTGCGCCAGGCTCCCCGCCTGCTCGCCAGCCGCTCTCGCCCCCCCTCTTTTCTAGCCTCCTTTCCCCGCCGCTGCTGCCGCCGCGACTGAGCAGCAGACCGTTGCCGTGGCGGGAAACACCACAGTTTCCGGGGGCCCCGTTGCCGGGCTGCAGACCACCCCACCCAGCCACCCGCCCCCCAACCCCCCGTCTCCAGGGCGCCGGAAAGTCTGTGATCGGGTGGGGCCGGGGGAGGGGGGGGGGGGGGGGCTGCACCTACTGGCCTGCAGGTCCGGGACTGCAGCGCGGGGAGGGAGGGGGAGCACACCGGTGCAGGGGTGCGTGTAGCTGTGTGTGCCTGCGTCGCGTTCTGTGTGTGTGTGTGTGTGTGTGTGCGCGCGCCTCTGAGCGCGCGTGTGTCACCGGGGGGGGGGGGGGGTGGCAGTGCCTGCAGGATCGCAGATATGTATTTTAAAGTATTTATTTTATTAAAAAAAGGAAAACGTCAAAAAAACACCAAAAAAAACCAGGCGGGGGGGGGGGGGAGAAAAATTAAAAACAACCCCCCAAAAAAAGCCCAAGACCGCAAAAACCAAAACCAAAAGTCGGCGAGCACCCAGCAGCGCCGGGACCCGAACCTGAACCTGGCAAGGGGCTACCAGTCCTGAAGGCACCCAGTGAACAGCGAACTCGCGCCGGGGAGCCGGGCAGTTTGTGCCGGGGGCTGCCACCTCTGCCCGGACCCCGCCGACAGAATATGGTTGGGGGGGGGGGGGGGCAGCAGCGGAGCAGAGGGGCTGGCTGGTGTGGTGAAGCTGGCAAGTGCCTGGCAGCCACCGGCTCGGAATAGGTGCGTGCACGTGCATGAGAACGACGAGGGTGGGGGGGGGGGTGTGTGTGTGTCAGGAAACAAAAATTATTTTGAAAACTGGTTGTCGTTAATATTGTATTAATATTTCCCGCCGGAATCAATAAAGGTGAAATAACTCTTGCATCAGACAGTACGTTTAAACGTGCTCCCTTGGTGTAGAAGTGGTTCAAACTCGGGAAGGGGAGGGGGAAAGAAATGCCGTCCGGGAGAACCGGGAGAGGGTGGCCCTTTTAATCAGATTTGCTAAAATCTCAAAAGAAAGAAAAAAAAAAAAAAAAACGAAAAAAACGAACCAAAAACAGGCGCACCTGCCCCCCCCGCCCCCCCCCGCCCAAGGGGCACCGAACGGCTGCCAGGTCTACCCGGCTCCGCGGGCGGCCGCCAGGTCTACCCGGCTCCGGAGGCCGGCGCGGCCGCCGGCGGCGCCCGGAGGACGCGGGGTGTCGCTGCCGCAGCGGCCGGTGAAAAGGGCCGCCAGGTCTACCCGGCTCCGCGGGCGGCCGCCAGGTCTACCCGGCTCCGGAGGCCGGCGCGGCCGCCGGCGGCGCCCGGAGGACGCGGGGTGTCGCTGCCGCAGCGGCCGGTGAAAAGGGCCGCCAGGTCTACCCGGCTCCGCGGGCGGCCGCCAGGTCTACCCGGCTCCGGAGGCCGGCGCGGCCGCCGGCGGCGCCCGGAGGACGCGGGGTGTCGCTGCCGCAGCGGCCGGTGAAAAGGGCCGCCAGGTCTACCCGGCTCCGCGGGCGGCCGCCAGGTCTACCCGGCTCCGGAGGCCGGCGCGGCCGCCGGCGGCGCCCGGAGGACGCGGGGTGTCGCTGCCGCAGCGGCCGGTGAAAAGAGCCGCCAGGTCTACCCGGCTCCGCGGGCGGCCGCCAGGTCTACCCGGCTCCGGAGGCCGGCGCGGCCGCCGGCGGCGCCCGGAGGACGCGGGGTGTCGCTGCCGCAGCGGCCGGTGAAAAGAGCCGCCAGGTCTACCCGGCTCCGCGGGCGGCCGCCAGGTCTACCCGGCTCCGGAGGCCGGCGCGGCCGCCGGCGGCGCCCGGAGGACGCGGGGTGTCGCTGCCGCAGCGGCCGGTGAAAAGAGCCGCCAGGTCTACCCGGCTCCGGCGGGACTTAGCCGCATTTCGGGGGCGGGGAGGTAGACCTGATAGCCCCGCCACTTTCTCGGAGCTGGCCAAGGGGTCGCTGTTTTTCGCTGCCTCCAGTTACGTCATCGTAAAAGTCGGTGTCATTGGCGGGTCTCCCCGGTGGGCAGGGACGGCACTCTTGGAGCCGGCCGGGGGCGGGGACGTGATCTCCCGTACTATAGGAGGTAGTGGTGACTCGTGCACGGAGCAGCGCTAGTGAGCGGCTGCAAGGCTTACGGCTCAGCCGGCGAAGTGGAGCGCTGGGCGGCCGTTGTGGTGGTGGTTTTGCCTGGTGGTTCGGCTCGTTTTCTGTCTGTTCGGCCAGTTGGTCTCTCCCGGTGTTTTCCAAGTAAGCCAGCCGGGCGCCTGCGAGGGTCTGGCAGGCTGGCGGTGGCTGTTGACCCGAGTGGTGCGAGAGGTGCAAAGGTGGATTCCGCAGGGCATAGCCCGGTGGCCGGCGGCGGCCACCGGCACTCGAACGCTGGAAGACCGGGTGGAGCCGAGCCTGCCTCGGCTTTCCCCCGGCCCCGGAGGGCCCGATGATGGCAAAGGTGGAGCGCTGGTATATGCGAGGGCAGCTGCCCGTGAGCATCCAGCCCGCCGCGGCTGCCGCCGCCTCCTGAGGGCCTGGTGATGGGCGGGCGAGGTGGCGGCACCTCGTCCTTTGACTCTGGCCTTAAGCTGGAGCGGGCAGAGCGGCAGCCGGTCCCGGTGGCTGGCAGCCGGATGCAGACGGCTGGGGGTTCTCGTGCGTGCCGCAGCTTCCCCCCAGCCCCCGAGGGCCCGATGATGGCACAGGTGAGAGGCTGCAGCGCCTCGTCCTGTTTTTGCCGGCATGAGCCACGCGTGGGCGGCCTGTGGTGTCCGGCCTGCCCCGGCTTGCCTGGTTGCAGGAGGGCTCGGTGGAAAGGTCTGCAGCGCTCTACCGGGTTTAGAGGTGGCGGCACCTCATCGCGTTTTCTCCGGCCTTAAGCTGGAGCCCATGCACGAATTGGGCAGAGTGCAAGCGGCAGCCGGTCCCGGTGGCTGGCAGCCGGATGCAGACGGCTGGGGGTTCTCGTGCGTGCCGCAGCTTCCCCCCAGCCCCCGAGGGCCCGATGATGGCACAGGTGAGAGGCCGCAGCGCCTCGTCCTGTTTCTGCCGGCATGAGCCACGCGTGGGCGGCCTGTGGTGTCCGGCCTGCCCCGGCTTGCCTGGTTGCAGGAGGGCTCGGTGGAAAGGTCTGCAGCGCTGTACCGGGTTAGAGGTGGCGGCACCTCATCGCGTTTTCTCCGGCCTTAAGCTGGAGCCCATGCACGAATTGGGCAGAGTGCAAGCGGCAGCCGGTCCCGGTGGCTGGCAGCCGGATGCAGACGGCTGGGGGTTCTCGTGCGTGCCGCAGCTTCCCCCCAGCCCCCGAGGGCCCGATGATGGCACAGGTGAGAGGCCGCAGCGCCTCGTCCTGTTTCTGCCGGCATGAGCCACGCGTGGGCGGCCTGTGGTGTCCGGCCTGCCCCGGCTTGCCTGGTTGCAGGAGGGCTCGGTGGAAAGGTCTGCAGCGCTGTACCGGGTTAGAGGTGGCGGCACCTCATCGCGTTTTCTCCGGCCTTAAGCTGGAGCCCGCGAAGCGGGAAGAAAAGTGCGGCTGTACCTGGTGGCTGGCAAGTCGAACGCAGGCGGCTGGGGTTGTCTCGCTTCTGTGGCATTCCCCCAGGCCCCGAACACCCGTGCGCGGCATGGGTCCAGGTGCCTTTTTTTTCCCCGACGGCAAGCGGTTGCCTGTGGGGCGGGCAAAGACCGGCAGCCGGTGGCGGTTGCCGGCACTCGAACGCTGGAGGAGCTGGGGGAGTTGAGCCTGCTGTGGCCATCCCCCGGTCCCGTTACCTTCCTCAAGGGAATCGTTGT
>NW_027439271.1:212500-225000 GCF_964188355.1 Buteo buteo
CCGGCCCAAGGGGTAGACCTGGCCGCCCCTTGCCGGCCCAAGGGGTAGACCTGGCCGCCCCTTGCCGGCCCAAGGGGTAGACCTGGCCGCCCCTTGCCGGCCCAAGGGGTAGACCTGGCCTCCCCTTGCCGGCCCAAGGGGTAGACCTGGCCGCCCCTTGCCGGCCCAAGGGGTAGACCTGGCCGCCCCTTGCCGGCCCAAGGGGTAGACCTGGCCTCCCCTTGCCGGCCCAAGGGGTAGACCTGGCCGCCCCTTGCCGGCCCAAGTGGTAGACCTGGCCGCCCCTTGCCGGCCCAAGGGGTAGACCTGGCCGCCCCTTGCCGGCCCAAGGGGTAGACCTGGCCGCCCCTTGCCGGCCCAAGGGGTAGACCTGGCCGCCCCTTGCCGGCCCAAGGGGTAGACCTGGCCGCCCCTTGCCGGCCCAAGGGGTAGACCTGGCCGCCCCTTGCCGGCCCAAGGGGTAGACCTGGCCGCCCCTTGCCGGCCCAAGGGGTAGACCTGGCCTCCCCTTGCCGGCCCAAGGGGTAGACCTGGCCGCCCCTTGCCGGCCCAAGGGGTAGACCTGGCCGCCCCTTGCCGGCCCAAGGGGTAGACCTGGCCGCCCCTTGCCGGCCCAAGGGGTAGACCTGGCCGCCTTACCTGACCGTCCAGAGCAGTCCTGGCATCCCTACCTGATGCTCCAGACTTAGCTTGGCGTCCCATGCCGACACTCCGGGGTAGTACCATTACCCCTACCCGGCAGCCAGGGGTAGTACCCGTAACCCTCATTGGTACTCCGGGGTAGTACCAGTACCCCCACCCGGCAGCCAGGGGTAGTACCCGTAACCCCCACCTGTACTCCTTGGTAGTACCCGTATACCCCCGCCCGATACTCCGGGGCAGTACCCGCATACCCCCGCCCGGTACTCCGGGGCAGTACCCGCATACCCCCGCCCGGTACTCCGGGGAAGTACCCATATACCCCCGCCCGGTACTCCGGGGCAGTACCCGCATACCCCCGCCCGGTACTCCAGGGCAGTACCCGCATACCCCCGCCCGGTACTCCGGGGAAGTACCCATATACCTCCACCCGGTACTCCGGGGCAGTACCCGCATACCCCCGCCCGGTACTCCGGGGCAGCACCCCTATGCCCCCGCCCGGTACTCCGGGGCAGTACCCGTATGCCCCCGCCCGGTACTCCGGGGCAGTACCAGTACCCCCGCCCGGTACTCCGGGGTACTACCCGTAACACCCACCTGTACTCCTTCGTAGTACCCGTATACCCCCGCCCGGTACTCCGGGGCAGTACCCGCATACCCCTGCCCGGTACTCCGGGGCAGTACCCGTATACCCCCGCCCGGTACCCCGGGGTAGTACCCGTGTACCCCCGTCAGTACTCCGGGGCAGTACCGGTACCCCCGCCCGGTACTCCGGGGTACTACCCGTAACCCCCACCTGTACTCCTTCCTTGGTAGTACCCGTATACCCCCGCCCGGTACTCCGGGGCAGTACCCGCATACCCCCGCCCGGTACTCCGGGGCAGTACCGGTACCCCCGCCCAGTACTCCGGGGTGCTACCCGTAACCCCCACCTGTACTCCTTGGTAGTACCCGTATACCCCCGCCCGGTACTCCGGGGCAGTACCCGCATACCCCCGCCCGGTACTCCGGGGCAGTACCGGTACCCCCGCCCGGTACTCCGGGGTGCTACCCGTAACCCCCACCTGTACTCCTTCCTTGGTAGTACCCGTATACCCCCGCCCGGTACTCCGGGGCAGTACCCGCATACCCCCGCCCGGTACTCCGGGGAAGTACCCATATACCTCCACCCGGTACTCCGGGGCAGTACCCGCATACCCCCGCCCGGTACTCCGGGGTACTACCCGTAACCCCCACCTGTGCTCCTTCGTAGTACCCGTATACCCCCGTCCTGTACTCCGGGGTAGTACCCGTATACCGCCGCCCGGTACCCCGGGGTAGTACCCGTGTACCCCCGTCAGTACTCCGGGGCAGTACCGGTACCCCCGCCCGGTACGCCGGGGGAAAAACTGCTGTCCCTACGGGCGCGCGAGTTTAGACCCAGCCTTCCTACCCGACCCTCCGCCTTACGCCCGGTGTCCCCAGGCGACGTTCCGGGATAGAACCCGTTCCCCCACCAGTACTCTGGGCCCGTGGCGGAACCCTTTGTGATGCGCCGGAGTTCTACCTGCTGTCCCTACGGGCACGCGGCGATGGATCCCGGCCCCCCATCCTGACCCTCCAGGGTAGGCCCGGCCACCCTACCTGACCCTCTGGGGTCAGCCCGGTGTCCCTACCCGACGCTCCGGGGTAGGCCTGGCGCCCCTACCTCATCCTCCGGGGTAGTACCCGTACCCCTACCGGTGCTCCGGGGTACACCTGCTGTCCCTACAGGCGCTCCGGGGTAGGCCCGGCCACCCTACCTGACCCTCTGGGGTCAGCCCGGTGTCCCTACCCGACGCTCCGGGGTACGCCTGGCGCCCCTACCTCATGCTCCGGGGTAGTACCGGTACCCCTACCGGTGCTCCGGGGTACACCTGCTGTCCCTACAGGCGCTCCGGGGTAGGCCCGGCCACCCTACCTGACCCTCCGGGGTCAGCCCGGTGTCCCTACCCGACGCTCCGGGGTAGGCCTGGCGCCCCTACCTCATCCTCCGGGGTAGTGCCGGTACCCCTGCCGGTGCTCCGGGGTACACCTGCGGTCCCTACAGGCGCTCCGGGGTAGGCCCGGCCACCCTACCTGACCCTCCGGGGTCAGCCCGGTATCCCTACCCGACGCTCCGGGGTAGGCCTGGCGCCCCTACCTCATCCTCCGGGGTAGTACCCGTACCCCTACCGGTGCTCCGGGATACACCTGCGGTCCCTACAGGCGCTCCGGGGTAGGCCCGGCCACCCTACCTGACCCTCTGGGGTCAGCCCGGTGTCCCTACCCGACGCTCCGGGGTACGCCTGGCGCCCCTACCTCATGCTCCGGGGTAGTGCCGGTACCCCTGCCGGTGCTCCGGGGTACACCTGCGGTCCCTACAGGCGCTCCGGGGTAGGCCCGGCCACCCTACCTGACCCTCCGGGGTCAGCCCGGTATCCCTACCCGACGCTCCGGGGTAGGCCTGGCGCCCCTACCTCATCCTCCGGGGTAGTGCCGGTACCCCTGCCGGTGCTCCGGGGTACACCTGCGGTCCCTACAGGCGCTCCGGGGTAGGCCCGGCCACCCTACCTGACCCTCCGGGGTCAGCCCGGTGTCCCTACCCGACGCTCCGGGGTAGGCCTGGCGCCCCTACCTCATCCTCCGGGGTAGTGCCGGTACCCCTGCCGGTGCTCCGGGATACCCCTGCGGTCCCTACAGGCGCTCCGGGGTAGGCCCGGCCACCCTACCTGACCCTCTGGGGTCAGCCCGGTGTCCCTACCCGACGCTCCGGGGTAGGCCTGGCGCCCCTACCTCATCCTCCGGGGTAGTGCCGGTACCCCTGCCGGTGCTCCGGGGTACACCTGCGGTCCCTACAGGCGCTCCGGGGTAGGCCCGGCCACCCTACCTGACCCTCCGGGGTCAGCCCGGTATCCCTACCCGACGCTCCGGGGTAGGCCTGGCGCCCCTACCTCATCCTCCGGGGTAGTGCCGGTACCCCTGCCGGTGCTCCGGGGTACACCTGCGGTCCCTACAGGCGCTCCGGGGTAGGCCCGGCCACCCTACCTGACCCTCTGGGGTCAGCCCGGTGTCCCTACCCGACGCTCCGGGGTAGGCCTGGCGCCCCTACCTCATCCTCCGGGGTAGTGCCGGTACCCCTGCCGGTGCTCCGGGGTACACCTGCGGTCCCTACAGGCGCTCCGGGGTAGGCCCGGCCACCCTACCTGACCCTCCGGGGTCAGCCCGGTGTCCCTACCCGACGCTCCGGGGTAGGCCTGGCGCCCCTACCTCATCCTCCGGGGTAGTGCCGGTACCCCTACCGGTGCTCCGGGATACCCCTGCGGTCCCTACAGGCGCTCCGGGGTAGGCCCGGCCACCCTACCTGACCCTCCGGGGTCAGCCCGGTGTCCCTACCCGACGCTCCGGGGTAGGCCTGGCGCCCCTACCTCATCCTCCGGGGTAGTGCCGGTACCCCTGCCGGTGCTCCGGGGTACACCTGCGGTCCCTACAGGCGCTCCGGGGTAGGCCCGGCCACCCTACCTGACCCTCCGGGGTCAGCCCGGTATCCCTACCCGACGCTCCGGGGTAGGCCTGGCGCCCCTACCTCATCCTCCGGGGTAGTGCCGGTACCCCTGCCGGTGCTCCGGGGTACACCTGCGGTCCCTACAGGCGCTCCGGGGTAGGCCCGGCCACCCTACCTGACCCTCCGGGGTCAGCCCGGTGTCCCTACCCGACGCTCCGGGGTAGGCCTGGCGCCCCTACCTCATCCTCCGGGGTAGTGCCGGTACCCCTGCCGGTGCTCCGGGGTACACCTGCGGTCCCTACAGGCGCTCCGGGGTAGGCCCGGCCACCCTACCTGACCCTCCGGGGTCAGCCCGGTATCCCTACCCGACGCTCCGGGGTAGGCCTGGCGCCCCTACCTCATCCTCCGGGGTAGTGCCGGTACCCCTGCCGGTGCTCCGGGGTACACCTGCGGTCCCTACAGGCGCTCCGGGATAGGCCCGGCCACCCTACCTGACCCTCCGGGGTCAGCCCGGTATCCCTACCCGACGCTCCGGGGTAGGCCTGGCGCCCCTACCTCATCCTCCGGGGTAGTGCCGGTACCCCTGCCGGTGCTCCGGGGTACACCTGCGGTCCCTACAGGCGCTCCGGGGTAGGCCCGGCCACCCTACCTGACCCTCCGGGGTCAGCCCGGTATCCCTACCCGACGCTCCGGGGTAGGCCTGGCGCCCCTACCTCATCCTCCGGGGTAGTGCCGGTACCCCTGCCGGTGCTCCGGGGTACACCTGCGGTCCCTACAGGCGCTCCGGGGTAGGCCCGGCCACCCTACCTGACCCTCTGGGGTCAGCCCGGTGTCCCTACCCGACGCTCCGGGGTAGGCCTGGCGCCCCTACCTCATCCTCCGGGGTAGTGCCGGTACCCCTGCCGGTGCTCCGGGGTACACCTGCGGTCCCTACAGGCGCTCCGGGGTAGGCCCGGCCACCCTACCTGACCCTCTGGGGTCAGCCCGGTGTCCCTACCCGACGCTCCGGGGTAGGCCTGGCGCCCCTACCTCATCCTCCGGGGTAGTGCCGGTACCCCTACCGGTGCTCCGGGGTACACCTGCGGTCCCTACAGGCGCTCCGGGGTAGGCCCGGCCACCCTACCTGACTTTCTGGGGGTCAGCCCGGTATCCCTACCTGATGCTCCGGGGTAGTCCTGGCCTCCTTACCTGTGTCTCCGGGTAAACCTGGCCACGCTGCAGGGTCGGCCTGCACTCCCTGGCCGCACTACGGGCCGGTCCTGATTAGTGTATTAAGACCGCTCCGCGATTCCACTTTCTTAAAATTTATTGTGTCTGACAGCTTGTCTTTTACCGCGCACGCAGGCAGGCAGGCAGGCAGGCAGGCACGCGTCAAAAACGTGAGAGCAAAGCGTTACCCGCAGTCGGAGTACTTTATCGGTAACGACTTCTTCGGGAAGAGGCGCCGACGCTGCTCTCTCGTCTCTGTACGAGTCGGTGGCCGTCCGGGTACCGCGTGGCACCGTTGGCGTGGGATCCGCTCCTAAACGAATACAGAAGAATCGATACGCTATGAATCGTCATCGATTGAAGTTATTAACAGTTGACGAGCGATGCTGGATTGTATCGTTTATGGAGCGTCACCTACCGACTGATTTAGCGCTACGCGGTAATACGCTTTCTGGCAGTTCCTTAAATAACAAAACTCATTCGTTCACGCACGCTAGGTGTGCATCCCTTCGTTAATAGCCGGAGAAGGAATACGTACGTACGTACGTACGTACCTACCAGCGGATCGTCACGGATTGAATATGACTCGATTAGTAGTCACCAGTATTATAAATTACCGACTCCTAAAGTTTGATTGCGGCACTCCTTTAGGACCTTGCGACGCTCTTGGTTAACGTTAGCGTTCTCCGGCCCCTGCGTTATCGCGCATTAACTGTTCATTGGCCTCCGAGGGACGGCGGTCTCGCAGGCCTCTGAAGAAAGCCAGTCGGCTGCCTGACAAGCGGTCCCTGTGGCCGAGGCCGACTTAGCCGAGCATCCTCGGAGACGACGAGCTCGCGTGGCCGCCGTGCCGGCTGACCGGCCCGCCCCGGGGCCGTTTCCCCCCCGCTCCCCGTCGCCGAAGGAGCGCGCCCCCCGCCACCGCCTAAGGCCGCTGGGACCTTCCTCACCGCTCGAACGCATCCCGCCGGCGACGGAGCCGCTGATGCCCCTCTGTCGGAAGCGCGGCGCGCCTCTCCGGCAGCCCTGGCTGGGGCCCTGGAGCCCCAGGTCTCTGCCCAGGCCGAGGCACGCGGCTGCTGCTTTGCCAGGGACGGGTCCGACCGGGAGCCGAGCGCATCGCCCGTAGGCAGGCACGGGCGCAGGCCGGACGTCGAAGCGGCCGACCACCCGGGCTGTAACAGAGAAAGCGGCGTTAGCGACACCGTTACAAATCTTTCTCATTTCCACCTGCGTGCGCGCCCGCACCCCGCCAAAACAGGCCCCCGGCCCGAACGCCCACCGCCTGCTGCTGCAGCCGCTCACCCGCCCTTAGACACACGCACGCGCACGCACGCACTGCCCCCCCCCCATTCGAGTCCCCGCCCCAAACACCTCCCGCCCGCCACCGCACCCACTCGCACGGGGCTACACACGTGCGCACCCCCCCCCCCCGCAACCGGCCCCCCCCAGCCCAAACCCTCCACCCGCTGCCCCGCTCACAGTCGTGCGCTCAAAACGCACACGCGCGCAGCCCCCCCCCCCCCCCCGCCCGAAACAGGGCCCCGGGCCGACACCCCCCACCCCCGTCACCCCGGGCCCGCCGCTGCACGCACACACACACCGCCCCCCCGCCCTCCCGCCACGCAGTTCGCGCCGAGCCTGGCTGCCCCTGCTCCCCCCTTCCGCCACCAGGCTTGCCGCCCCCGGTGGTGGAAGGCGGGAGACTTTAGGACCCTGCGGCGTCCCTGCCGGCTCCGTGCCCGGGCGGGAGAGGGGAGCCCCCCCGGTGCCCTGCCGTCTCTAAACCCCAGCTGCCGAGTCCCTATCCTGCCGCACCCGTGGCCCCGCTCCCGCCTTTCTTTCTCAGCCAGCCACGCACTCGCCCTGCTCCACTCCCGCCCGCCGCCGCCGCGGGGGGAAAACTAAAGGACCGGGGGGGTGGGACGGGGACGGGGACGGGGACGGGGACGGGGGAGAGAAGTAAAAAAAATAAAACTCCAACCGATCCAAACAGAAGCCTTCTCCGAAAAGACACACCGTCCCCCCTCGCCAGCCTGCCTCTGCGCCAGGCTCCCCGCCTGCTCGCCAGCCGCTCTCGCCCTGCTGCACTCCTGCCCGCCCTCGCCGCGGGGGGAAAACTAAACGACCGGGGGGGACGGGACGGGGACGGGGACGGGGACGGGGACGGGGGAGAGAAGTAAAAAAAATAAAACTCCAACCGATCCAAACAGAAGCCTTCTCCGAAAAGACACACCGTCCCCCCTCGCCAGCCTGCCTCTGCGCCAGGCTCCCCGCCTGCTCGCCCTGCTCCACTCCTGCCCGCCCCCGCCGCGGGGGGAAAACTAAACGACCGGGGGGGGGGGGGGACGGGGACGGGGACGGGGACGGGGGAGAGAAGTAAAAAAAATAAAACTCCAACCGATCCAAACAGAAGCCTTCTCCGAAAAGACACACCGTCCCCCCTCGCCAGCCTGCCTCTGCGCCAGGCTCCCCGCCTGCTCGCCAGCCGCTCTCGCCCTGCTCCATTCCTGCCCGCCCCCGCCGCGGGGGGAAAACTAAACGACCGGGGGGGGGGGGACGGGGACGGGGACGGGGACGGGGGAGAGAAGTAAAAAAAATAAAACTCCAACCGATCCAAACAGAAGCCTTCTCCGAAAAGACACACCGTCCCCCCTCGCCAGCCTGCCTCTGCGCCAGGCTCCCCGCCTGCTCGCCAGCCGCTCTCGCCCTGCTCCACTCCTGCCCGCCCCCGCCGCGGGGGGAAAACTAAACGACCGGGGGGGGGGGGACGGGGACGGGGACGGGGACGGGGACGGGGACGGGGGAGAGAAGTAAAAAAAATAAAACTCCAACCGATCCAAACAGAAGCCTTCTCCGAAAAGACACACCGTCCCCCCTCGCCAGCCTACCTCTGCGCCAGGCTCCCCGCCTGCTCGCCAGCCGCTCTCGCCCCCCCTCTTTTCTAGCCTCCTTTCCCCGCCGCTGCTGCCGCCGCGACTGAGCAGCAGACCGTTGCCGTGGCGGGAAACACCACAGTTTCCGGGGGCCCCGTTGCCGGGCTGCAGACCACCCCACCCAGCCACCCGCCCCCCAACCCCCCGTCTCCAGGGCGCCGGAAAGTCTGTGATCGGGTGGGGCCGGGGGAGGGGGGGGGGGGGGGGCTGCACCTACTGGCCTGCAGGTCCGGGACTGCAGCGCGGGGAGGGAGGGGGAGCACACCGGTGCAGGGGTGCGTGTAGCTGTGTGTGCCTGCGTCGCGTTCTGTGTGTGTGTGTGTGTGTGTGTGCGCGCGCCTCTGAGCGCGCGTGTGTCACCGGGGGGGGGGGGGGGTGGCAGTGCCTGCAGGATCGCAGATATGTATTTTAAAGTATTTATTTTATTAAAAAAAGGAAAACGTCAAAAAAACACCAAAAAAAACCAGGCGGGGGGGGGGGGGAGAAAAATTAAAAACAACCCCCCAAAAAAAGCCCAAGACCGCAAAAACCAAAACCAAAAGTCGGCGAGCACCCAGCAGCGCCGGGACCCGAACCTGAACCTGGCAAGGGGCTACCAGTCCTGAAGGCACCCAGTGAACAGCGAACTCGCGCCGGGGAGCCGGGCAGTTTGTGCCGGGGGCTGCCACCTCTGCCCGGACCCCGCCGACAGAATATGGTTGGGGGGGGGGGGGGGCAGCAGCGGAGCAGAGGGGCTGGCTGGTGTGGTGAAGCTGGCAAGTGCCTGGCAGCCACCGGCTCGGAATAGGTGCGTGCACGTGCATGAGAACGACGAGGGTGGGGGGGGGGGTGTGTGTGTGTCAGGAAACAAAAATTATTTTGAAAACTGGTTGTCGTTAATATTGTATTAATATTTCCCGCCGGAATCAATAAAGGTGAAATAACTCTTGCATCAGACAGTACGTTTAAACGTGCTCCCTTGGTGTAGAAGTGGTTCAAACTCGGGAAGGGGAGGGGGAAAGAAATGCCGTCCGGGAGAACCGGGAGAGGGTGGCCCTTTTAATCAGATTTGCTAAAATCTCAAAAGAAAGAAAAAAAAAAAAAAAAACGAAAAAAACGAACCAAAAACAGGCGCACCTGCCCCCCCCGCCCCCCCCCGCCCAAGGGGCACCGAACGGCTGCCAGGTCTACCCGGCTCCGCGGGCGGCCGCCAGGTCTACCCGGCTCCGGAGGCCGGCGCGGCCGCCGGCGGCGCCCGGAGGACGCGGGGTGTCGCTGCCGCAGCGGCCGGTGAAAAGGGCCGCCAGGTCTACCCGGCTCCGCGGGCGGCCGCCAGGTCTACCCGGCTCCGGAGGCCGGCGCGGCCGCCGGCGGCGCCCGGAGGACGCGGGGTGTCGCTGCCGCAGCGGCCGGTGAAAAGGGCCGCCAGGTCTACCCGGCTCCGCGGGCGGCCGCCAGGTCTACCCGGCTCCGGAGGCCGGCGCGGCCGCCGGCGGCGCCCGGAGGACGCGGGGTGTCGCTGCCGCAGCGGCCGGTGAAAAGGGCCGCCAGGTCTACCCGGCTCCGCGGGCGGCCGCCAGGTCTACCCGGCTCCGGAGGCCGGCGCGGCCGCCGGCGGCGCCCGGAGGACGCGGGGTGTCGCTGCCGCAGCGGCCGGTGAAAAGAGCCGCCAGGTCTACCCGGCTCCGCGGGCGGCCGCCAGGTCTACCCGGCTCCGGAGGCCGGCGCGGCCGCCGGCGGCGCCCGGAGGACGCGGGGTGTCGCTGCCGCAGCGGCCGGTGAAAAGAGCCGCCAGGTCTACCCGGCTCCGCGGGCGGCCGCCAGGTCTACCCGGCTCCGGAGGCCGGCGCGGCCGCCGGCGGCGCCCGGAGGACGCGGGGTGTCGCTGCCGCAGCGGCCGGTGAAAAGAGCCGCCAGGTCTACCCGGCTCCGGCGGGACTTAGCCGCATTTCGGGGGCGGGGAGGTAGACCTGATAGCCCCGCCACTTTCTCGGAGCTGGCCAAGGGGTCGCTGTTTTTCGCTGCCTCCAGTTACGTCATCGTAAAAGTCGGTGTCATTGGCGGGTCTCCCCGGTGGGCAGGGACGGCACTCTTGGAGCCGGCCGGGGGCGGGGACGTGATCTCCCGTACTATAGGAGGTAGTGGTGACTCGTGCACGGAGCAGCGCTAGTGAGCGGCTGCAAGGCTTACGGCTCAGCCGGCGAAGTGGAGCGCTGGGCGGCCGTTGTGGTGGTGGTTTTGCCTGGTGGTTCGGCTCGTTTTCTGTCTGTTCGGCCAGTTGGTCTCTCCCGGTGTTTTCCAAGTAAGCCAGCCGGGCGCCTGCGAGGGTCTGGCAGGCTGGCGGTGGCTGTTGACCCGAGTGGTGCGAGAGGTGCAAAGGTGGATTCCGCAGGGCATAGCCCGGTGGCCGGCGGCGGCCACCGGCACTCGAACGCTGGAAGACCGGGTGGAGCCGAGCCTGCCTCGGCTTTCCCCCGGCCCCGGAGGGCCCGATGATGGCAAAGGTGGAGCGCTGGTATATGCGAGGGCAGCTGCCCGTGAGCATCCAGCCCGCCGCGGCTGCCGCCGCCTCCTGAGGGCCTGGTGATGGGCGGGCGAGGTGGCGGCACCTCGTCCTTTGACTCTGGCCTTAAGCTGGAGCGGGCAGAGCGGCAGCCGGTCCCGGTGGCTGGCAGCCGGATGCAGACGGCTGGGGGTTCTCGTGCGTGCCGCAGCTTCCCCCCAGCCCCCGAGGGCCCGATGATGGCACAGGTGAGAGGCTGCAGCGCCTCGTCCTGTTTTTGCCGGCATGAGCCACGCGTGGGCGGCCTGTGGTGTCCGGCCTGCCCCGGCTTGCCTGGTTGCAGGAGGGCTCGGTGGAAAGGTCTGCAGCGCTCTACCGGGTTTAGAGGTGGCGGCACCTCATCGCGTTTTCTCCGGCCTTAAGCTGGAGCCCATGCACGAATTGGGCAGAGTGCAAGCGGCAGCCGGTCCCGGTGGCTGGCAGCCGGATGCAGACGGCTGGGGGTTCTCGTGCGTGCCGCAGCTTCCCCCCAGCCCCCGAGGGCCCGATGATGGCACAGGTGAGAGGCCGCAGCGCCTCGTCCTGTTTCTGCCGGCATGAGCCACGCGTGGGCGGCCTGTGGTGTCCGGCCTGCCCCGGCTTGCCTGGTTGCAGGAGGGCTCGGTGGAAAGGTCTGCAGCGCTGTACCGGGTTAGAGGTGGCGGCACCTCATCGCGTTTTCTCCGGCCTTAAGCTGGAGCCCATGCACGAATTGGGCAGAGTGCAAGCGGCAGCCGGTCCCGGTGGCTGGCAGCCGGATGCAGACGGCTGGGGGTTCTCGTGCGTGCCGCAGCTTCCCCCCAGCCCCCGAGGGCCCGATGATGGCACAGGTGAGAGGCCGCAGCGCCTCGTCCTGTTTCTGCCGGCATGAGCCACGCGTGGGCGGCCTGTGGTGTCCGGCCTGCCCCGGCTTGCCTGGTTGCAGGAGGGCTCGGTGGAAAGGTCTGCAGCGCTGTACCGGGTTAGAGGTGGCGGCACCTCATCGCGTTTTCTCCGGCCTTAAGCTGGAGCCCGCGAAGCGGGAAGAAAAGTGCGGCTGTACCTGGTGGCTGGCAAGTCGAACGCAGGCGGCTGGGGTTGTCTCGCTTCTGTGGCATTCCCCCAGGCCCCGAACACCCGTGCGCGGCATGGGTCCAGGTGCCTTTTTTTTCCCCGACGGCAAGCGGTTGCCTGTGGGGCGGGCAAAGACCGGCAGCCGGTGGCGGTTGCCGGCACTCGAACGCTGGAGGAGCTGGGGGAGTTGAGCCTGCTGTGGCCATCCCCCGGTCCCGTTACCTTCCTCAAGGGAATCGTTGTCTGGAGCCGGGTGGCCCGTGGCACCTCCCGCTCCACGATTTGACTGATCCAGACCCACAGGCAGCGCCCGCTGAGGCGTCCTCGGGTGCGTCGGAGAGCCTCCACGGCGGGCCGGCTCTGCCGGTGTTCAGGCCGTTGGAGCACCTCTCGCAGGCGTTGCCCTCACTCGCACGCAGAGCCCCCGCACCTGCCGTCCGCCCCCGGTTGGCGACGGGTGCGAGTGGCCGTCGCTGTCCCAGGACTCGTGGCCGTGGGGCCTCCGCTCCTTCCTCCGTTCCCTTCCCTTACTGATCGATGAGGCGTTTAGGGCGCGTCGGAGGGGCTTCCCGGCGGGCCGGCTCTGCCGGTGTTCAGGCCGGCGTTGCACCTCTCCGCAGACGTTGCCCTCTCACTCGCA
>NW_027439271.1:237500-246646 GCF_964188355.1 Buteo buteo
TAGACCTGGCCGCCCCTTGCCGGCCCAAGTGGTAGACCTGGCCGCCCCTTGCCGGCCCAAGGGGTAGACCTGGCCGCCCCTTGCCGGCCCAAGGGGTAGACCTGGCCGCCCCTTGCCGGCCCAAGGGGTAGACCTGGCCGCCCCTTGCCGGCCCAAGGGGTAGACCTGGCCGCCCCTTGCCGGCCCAAGGGGTAGACCTGGCCGCCCCTTGCCGGCCCAAGGGGTAGACCTGGCCGCCCCTTGCCGGCCCAAGGGGTAGACCTGGCCTCCCCTTGCCGGCCCAAGGGGTAGACCTGGCCGCCCCTTGCCGGCCCAAGGGGTAGACCTGGCCGCCCCTTGCCGGCCCAAGGGGTAGACCTGGCCGCCCCTTGCCGGCCCAAGGGGTAGACCTGGCCGCCTTACCTGACCGTCCAGAGCAGTCCTGGCATCCCTACCTGATGCTCCAGACTTAGCTTGGCGTCCCATGCCGACACTCCGGGGTAGTACCATTACCCCTACCCGGCAGCCAGGGGTAGTACCCGTAACCCTCATTGGTACTCCGGGGTAGTACCAGTACCCCCACCCGGCAGCCAGGGGTAGTACCCGTAACCCCCACCTGTACTCCTTGGTAGTACCCGTATACCCCCGCCCGATACTCCGGGGCAGTACCCGCATACCCCCGCCCGGTACTCCGGGGCAGTACCCGCATACCCCCGCCCGGTACTCCGGGGAAGTACCCATATACCCCCGCCCGGTACTCCGGGGCAGTACCCGCATACCCCCGCCCGGTACTCCAGGGCAGTACCCGCATACCCCCGCCCGGTACTCCGGGGAAGTACCCATATACCTCCACCCGGTACTCCGGGGCAGTACCCGCATACCCCCGCCCGGTACTCCGGGGCAGCACCCCTATGCCCCCGCCCGGTACTCCGGGGCAGTACCCGTATGCCCCCGCCCGGTACTCCGGGGCAGTACCAGTACCCCCGCCCGGTACTCCGGGGTACTACCCGTAACACCCACCTGTACTCCTTCGTAGTACCCGTATACCCCCGCCCGGTACTCCGGGGCAGTACCCGCATACCCCTGCCCGGTACTCCGGGGCAGTACCCGTATACCCCCGCCCGGTACCCCGGGGTAGTACCCGTGTACCCCCGTCAGTACTCCGGGGCAGTACCGGTACCCCCGCCCGGTACTCCGGGGTACTACCCGTAACCCCCACCTGTACTCCTTCCTTGGTAGTACCCGTATACCCCCGCCCGGTACTCCGGGGCAGTACCCGCATACCCCCGCCCGGTACTCCGGGGCAGTACCGGTACCCCCGCCCAGTACTCCGGGGTGCTACCCGTAACCCCCACCTGTACTCCTTGGTAGTACCCGTATACCCCCGCCCGGTACTCCGGGGCAGTACCCGCATACCCCCGCCCGGTACTCCGGGGCAGTACCGGTACCCCCGCCCGGTACTCCGGGGTGCTACCCGTAACCCCCACCTGTACTCCTTCCTTGGTAGTACCCGTATACCCCCGCCCGGTACTCCGGGGCAGTACCCGCATACCCCCGCCCGGTACTCCGGGGAAGTACCCATATACCTCCACCCGGTACTCCGGGGCAGTACCCGCATACCCCCGCCCGGTACTCTGGGGCAGTACCCGTATGCCCCCGCCCGGTACTCCGGGGTACTACCCGTAACCCCCACCTGTGCTCCTTCGTAGTACCCGTATACCCCCGTCCTGTACTCCGGGGTAGTACCCGTATACCGCCGCCCGGTACCCCGGGGTAGTACCCGTGTACCCCCGTCAGTACTCCGGGGCAGTACCGGTACCCCCGCCCGGTACGCCGGGGGAAAAACTGCTGTCCCTACGGGCGCGCGAGTTTAGACCCAGCCTTCCTACCCGACCCTCCGCCTTACGCCCGGTGTCCCCAGGCGACGTTCCGGGATAGAACCCGTTCCCCCACCAGTACTCTGGGCCCGTGGCGGAACCCTTTGTGATGCGCCGGAGTTCTACCTGCTGTCCCTACGGGCACGCGGCGATGGATCCCGGCCCCCCATCCTGACCCTCCAGGGTAGGCCCGGCCACCCTACCTGACCCTCTGGGGTCAGCCCGGTGTCCCTACCCGACGCTCCGGGGTAGGCCTGGCGCCCCTACCTCATCCTCCGGGGTAGTACCCGTACCCCTACCGGTGCTCCGGGGTACACCTGCTGTCCCTACAGGCGCTCCGGGGTAGGCCCGGCCACCCTACCTGACCCTCTGGGGTCAGCCCGGTGTCCCTACCCGACGCTCCGGGGTACGCCTGGCGCCCCTACCTCATGCTCCGGGGTAGTACCGGTACCCCTACCGGTGCTCCGGGGTACACCTGCTGTCCCTACAGGCGCTCCGGGGTAGGCCCGGCCACCCTACCTGACCCTCCGGGGTCAGCCCGGTGTCCCTACCCGACGCTCCGGGGTAGGCCTGGCGCCCCTACCTCATCCTCCGGGGTAGTGCCGGTACCCCTGCCGGTGCTCCGGGGTACACCTGCGGTCCCTACAGGCGCTCCGGGGTAGGCCCGGCCACCCTACCTGACCCTCCGGGGTCAGCCCGGTATCCCTACCCGACGCTCCGGGGTAGGCCTGGCGCCCCTACCTCATCCTCCGGGGTAGTACCCGTACCCCTACCGGTGCTCCGGGATACACCTGCGGTCCCTACAGGCGCTCCGGGGTAGGCCCGGCCACCCTACCTGACCCTCTGGGGTCAGCCCGGTGTCCCTACCCGACGCTCCGGGGTACGCCTGGCGCCCCTACCTCATGCTCCGGGGTAGTGCCGGTACCCCTGCCGGTGCTCCGGGGTACACCTGCGGTCCCTACAGGCGCTCCGGGGTAGGCCCGGCCACCCTACCTGACCCTCCGGGGTCAGCCCGGTATCCCTACCCGACGCTCCGGGGTAGGCCTGGCGCCCCTACCTCATCCTCCGGGGTAGTGCCGGTACCCCTGCCGGTGCTCCGGGGTACACCTGCGGTCCCTACAGGCGCTCCGGGGTAGGCCCGGCCACCCTACCTGACCCTCCGGGGTCAGCCCGGTGTCCCTACCCGACGCTCCGGGGTAGGCCTGGCGCCCCTACCTCATCCTCCGGGGTAGTGCCGGTACCCCTGCCGGTGCTCCGGGATACCCCTGCGGTCCCTACAGGCGCTCCGGGGTAGGCCCGGCCACCCTACCTGACCCTCTGGGGTCAGCCCGGTGTCCCTACCCGACGCTCCGGGGTAGGCCTGGCGCCCCTACCTCATCCTCCGGGGTAGTGCCGGTACCCCTGCCGGTGCTCCGGGGTACACCTGCGGTCCCTACAGGCGCTCCGGGGTAGGCCCGGCCACCCTACCTGACCCTCCGGGGTCAGCCCGGTATCCCTACCCGACGCTCCGGGGTAGGCCTGGCGCCCCTACCTCATCCTCCGGGGTAGTGCCGGTACCCCTGCCGGTGCTCCGGGGTACACCTGCGGTCCCTACAGGCGCTCCGGGGTAGGCCCGGCCACCCTACCTGACCCTCTGGGGTCAGCCCGGTGTCCCTACCCGACGCTCCGGGGTAGGCCTGGCGCCCCTACCTCATCCTCCGGGGTAGTGCCGGTACCCCTGCCGGTGCTCCGGGGTACACCTGCGGTCCCTACAGGCGCTCCGGGGTAGGCCCGGCCACCCTACCTGACCCTCCGGGGTCAGCCCGGTGTCCCTACCCGACGCTCCGGGGTAGGCCTGGCGCCCCTACCTCATCCTCCGGGGTAGTGCCGGTACCCCTACCGGTGCTCCGGGATACCCCTGCGGTCCCTACAGGCGCTCCGGGGTAGGCCCGGCCACCCTACCTGACCCTCCGGGGTCAGCCCGGTGTCCCTACCCGACGCTCCGGGGTAGGCCTGGCGCCCCTACCTCATCCTCCGGGGTAGTGCCGGTACCCCTGCCGGTGCTCCGGGGTACACCTGCGGTCCCTACAGGCGCTCCGGGGTAGGCCCGGCCACCCTACCTGACCCTCCGGGGTCAGCCCGGTATCCCTACCCGACGCTCCGGGGTAGGCCTGGCGCCCCTACCTCATCCTCCGGGGTAGTGCCGGTACCCCTGCCGGTGCTCCGGGGTACACCTGCGGTCCCTACAGGCGCTCCGGGGTAGGCCCGGCCACCCTACCTGACCCTCCGGGGTCAGCCCGGTGTCCCTACCCGACGCTCCGGGGTAGGCCTGGCGCCCCTACCTCATCCTCCGGGGTAGTGCCGGTACCCCTGCCGGTGCTCCGGGGTACACCTGCGGTCCCTACAGGCGCTCCGGGGTAGGCCCGGCCACCCTACCTGACCCTCCGGGGTCAGCCCGGTATCCCTACCCGACGCTCCGGGGTAGGCCTGGCGCCCCTACCTCATCCTCCGGGGTAGTGCCGGTACCCCTGCCGGTGCTCCGGGGTACACCTGCGGTCCCTACAGGCGCTCCGGGATAGGCCCGGCCACCCTACCTGACCCTCCGGGGTCAGCCCGGTATCCCTACCCGACGCTCCGGGGTAGGCCTGGCGCCCCTACCTCATCCTCCGGGGTAGTGCCGGTACCCCTGCCGGTGCTCCGGGGTACACCTGCGGTCCCTACAGGCGCTCCGGGGTAGGCCCGGCCACCCTACCTGACCCTCCGGGGTCAGCCCGGTATCCCTACCCGACGCTCCGGGGTAGGCCTGGCGCCCCTACCTCATCCTCCGGGGTAGTGCCGGTACCCCTGCCGGTGCTCCGGGGTACACCTGCGGTCCCTACAGGCGCTCCGGGGTAGGCCCGGCCACCCTACCTGACCCTCTGGGGTCAGCCCGGTGTCCCTACCCGACGCTCCGGGGTAGGCCTGGCGCCCCTACCTCATCCTCCGGGGTAGTGCCGGTACCCCTGCCGGTGCTCCGGGGTACACCTGCGGTCCCTACAGGCGCTCCGGGGTAGGCCCGGCCACCCTACCTGACCCTCTGGGGTCAGCCCGGTGTCCCTACCCGACGCTCCGGGGTAGGCCTGGCGCCCCTACCTCATCCTCCGGGGTAGTGCCGGTACCCCTACCGGTGCTCCGGGGTACACCTGCGGTCCCTACAGGCGCTCCGGGGTAGGCCCGGCCACCCTACCTGACTTTCTGGGGGTCAGCCCGGTATCCCTACCTGATGCTCCGGGGTAGTCCTGGCCTCCTTACCTGTGTCTCCGGGTAAACCTGGCCACGCTGCAGGGTCGGCCTGCACTCCCTGGCCGCACTACGGGCCGGTCCTGATTAGTGTATTAAGACCGCTCCGCGATTCCACTTTCTTAAAATTTATTGTGTCTGACAGCTTGTCTTTTACCGCGCACGCAGGCAGGCAGGCAGGCAGGCAGGCACGCGTCAAAAACGTGAGAGCAAAGCGTTACCCGCAGTCGGAGTACTTTATCGGTAACGACTTCTTCGGGAAGAGGCGCCGACGCTGCTCTCTCGTCTCTGTACGAGTCGGTGGCCGTCCGGGTACCGCGTGGCACCGTTGGCGTGGGATCCGCTCCTAAACGAATACAGAAGAATCGATACGCTATGAATCGTCATCGATTGAAGTTATTAACAGTTGACGAGCGATGCTGGATTGTATCGTTTATGGAGCGTCACCTACCGACTGATTTAGCGCTACGCGGTAATACGCTTTCTGGCAGTTCCTTAAATAACAAAACTCATTCGTTCACGCACGCTAGGTGTGCATCCCTTCGTTAATAGCCGGAGAAGGAATACGTACGTACGTACGTACGTACCTACCAGCGGATCGTCACGGATTGAATATGACTCGATTAGTAGTCACCAGTATTATAAATTACCGACTCCTAAAGTTTGATTGCGGCACTCCTTTAGGACCTTGCGACGCTCTTGGTTAACGTTAGCGTTCTCCGGCCCCTGCGTTATCGCGCATTAACTGTTCATTGGCCTCCGAGGGACGGCGGTCTCGCAGGCCTCTGAAGAAAGCCAGTCGGCTGCCTGACAAGCGGTCCCTGTGGCCGAGGCCGACTTAGCCGAGCATCCTCGGAGACGACGAGCTCGCGTGGCCGCCGTGCCGGCTGACCGGCCCGCCCCGGGGCCGTTTCCCCCCCGCTCCCCGTCGCCGAAGGAGCGCGCCCCCCGCCACCGCCTAAGGCCGCTGGGACCTTCCTCACCGCTCGAACGCATCCCGCCGGCGACGGAGCCGCTGATGCCCCTCTGTCGGAAGCGCGGCGCGCCTCTCCGGCAGCCCTGGCTGGGGCCCTGGAGCCCCAGGTCTCTGCCCAGGCCGAGGCACGCGGCTGCTGCTTTGCCAGGGACGGGTCCGACCGGGAGCCGAGCGCATCGCCCGTAGGCAGGCACGGGCGCAGGCCGGACGTCGAAGCGGCCGACCACCCGGGCTGTAACAGAGAAAGCGGCGTTAGCGACACCGTTACAAATCTTTCTCATTTCCACCTGCGTGCGCGCCCGCACCCCGCCAAAACAGGCCCCCGGCCCGAACGCCCACCGCCTGCTGCTGCAGCCGCTCACCCGCCCTTAGACACACGCACGCGCACGCACGCACTGCCCCCCCCCCATTCGAGTCCCCGCCCCAAACACCTCCCGCCCGCCACCGCACCCACTCGCACGGGGCTACACACGTGCGCACCCCCCCCCCCCGCAACCGGCCCCCCCCAGCCCAAACCCTCCACCCGCTGCCCCGCTCACAGTCGTGCGCTCAAAACGCACACGCGCGCAGCCCCCCCCCCCCCCCCGCCCGAAACAGGGCCCCGGGCCGACACCCCCCACCCCCGTCACCCCGGGCCCGCCGCTGCACGCACACACACACCGCCCCCCCGCCCTCCCGCCACGCAGTTCGCGCCGAGCCTGGCTGCCCCTGCTCCCCCCTTCCGCCACCAGGCTTGCCGCCCCCGGTGGTGGAAGGCGGGAGACTTTAGGACCCTGCGGCGTCCCTGCCGGCTCCGTGCCCGGGCGGGAGAGGGGAGCCCCCCCGGTGCCCTGCCGTCTCTAAACCCCAGCTGCCGAGTCCCTATCCTGCCGCACCCGTGGCCCCGCTCCCGCCTTTCTTTCTCAGCCAGCCACGCACTCGCCCTGCTCCACTCCCGCCCGCCGCCGCCGCGGGGGGAAAACTAAAGGACCGGGGGGGTGGGACGGGGACGGGGACGGGGACGGGGACGGGGGAGAGAAGTAAAAAAAATAAAACTCCAACCGATCCAAACAGAAGCCTTCTCCGAAAAGACACACCGTCCCCCCTCGCCAGCCTGCCTCTGCGCCAGGCTCCCCGCCTGCTCGCCAGCCGCTCTCGCCCTGCTGCACTCCTGCCCGCCCTCGCCGCGGGGGGAAAACTAAACGACCGGGGGGGACGGGACGGGGACGGGGACGGGGACGGGGACGGGGGAGAGAAGTAAAAAAAATAAAACTCCAACCGATCCAAACAGAAGCCTTCTCCGAAAAGACACACCGTCCCCCCTCGCCAGCCTGCCTCTGCGCCAGGCTCCCCGCCTGCTCGCCCTGCTCCACTCCTGCCCGCCCCCGCCGCGGGGGGAAAACTAAACGACCGGGGGGGGGGGGGGACGGGGACGGGGACGGGGACGGGGGAGAGAAGTAAAAAAAATAAAACTCCAACCGATCCAAACAGAAGCCTTCTCCGAAAAGACACACCGTCCCCCCTCGCCAGCCTGCCTCTGCGCCAGGCTCCCCGCCTGCTCGCCAGCCGCTCTCGCCCTGCTCCATTCCTGCCCGCCCCCGCCGCGGGGGGAAAACTAAACGACCGGGGGGGGGGGGACGGGGACGGGGACGGGGACGGGGGAGAGAAGTAAAAAAAATAAAACTCCAACCGATCCAAACAGAAGCCTTCTCCGAAAAGACACACCGTCCCCCCTCGCCAGCCTGCCTCTGCGCCAGGCTCCCCGCCTGCTCGCCAGCCGCTCTCGCCCTGCTCCACTCCTGCCCGCCCCCGCCGCGGGGGGAAAACTAAACGACCGGGGGGGGGGGGACGGGGACGGGGACGGGGACGGGGACGGGGACGGGGGAGAGAAGTAAAAAAAATAAAACTCCAACCGATCCAAACAGAAGCCTTCTCCGAAAAGACACACCGTCCCCCCTCGCCAGCCTACCTCTGCGCCAGGCTCCCCGCCTGCTCGCCAGCCGCTCTCGCCCCCCCTCTTTTCTAGCCTCCTTTCCCCGCCGCTGCTGCCGCCGCGACTGAGCAGCAGACCGTTGCCGTGGCGGGAAACACCACAGTTTCCGGGGGCCCCGTTGCCGGGCTGCAGACCACCCCACCCAGCCACCCGCCCCCCAACCCCCCGTCTCCAGGGCGCCGGAAAGTCTGTGATCGGGTGGGGCCGGGGGAGGGGGGGGGGGGGGGGCTGCACCTACTGGCCTGCAGGTCCGGGACTGCAGCGCGGGGAGGGAGGGGGAGCACACCGGTGCAGGGGTGCGTGTAGCTGTGTGTGCCTGCGTCGCGTTCTGTGTGTGTGTGTGTGTGTGTGTGCGCGCGCCTCTGAGCGCGCGTGTGTCACCGGGGGGGGGGGGGGGTGGCAGTGCCTGCAGGATCGCAGATATGTATTTTAAAGTATTTATTTTATTAAAAAAAGGAAAACGTCAAAAAAACACCAAAAAAAACCAGGCGGGGGGGGGGGGGAGAAAAATTAAAAACAACCCCCCAAAAAAAGCCCAAGACCGCAAAAACCAAAACCAAAAGTCGGCGAGCACCCAGCAGCGCCGGGACCCGAACCTGAACCTGGCAAGGGGCTACCAGTCCTGAAGGCACCCAGTGAACAGCGAACTCGCGCCGGGGAGCCGGGCAGTTTGTGCCGGGGGCTGCCACCTCTGCCCGGACCCCGCCGACAGAATATGGTTGGGGGGGGGGGGGGGCAGCAGCGGAGCAGAGGGGCTGGCTGGTGTGGTGAAGCTGGCAAGTGCCTGGCAGCCACCGGCTCGGAATAGGTGCGTGCACGTGCATGAGAACGACGAGGGTGGGGGGGGGGGTGTGTGTGTGTCAGGAAACAAAAATTATTTTGAAAACTGGTTGTCGTTAATATTGTATTAATATTTCCCGCCGGAATCAATAAAGGTGAAATAACTCTTGCATCAGACAGTACGTTTAAACGTGCTCCCTTGGTGTAGAAGTGGTTCAAACTCGGGAAGGGGAGGGGGAAAGAAATGCCGTCCGGGAGAACCGGGAGAGGGTGGCCCTTTTAATCAGATTTGCTAAAATCTCAA